>NW_019268596.1:470037-470901 GCF_002738365.1 Cucurbita moschata | reverse complement strand
TTTTTTTTTCAAGAAGTTCAATAACAACACATTCTACCTTTGACATGTTACATTGTGATGTTTGGGGATCTCATAAAATTTCTATCCATTTATGTTTGCGTTTTCCTCTCACTATTGTTGATTATTTTACTCAATGTACTTGGGTTTTTCTTATGCAACATGAATCAGAAGTACATCATTTGTTTATGAACTTTGTTAAATTCGTTCAAACTCAATTTCATACTACTATCAAGATAGTACGGTTAGCCAATGGGACTGAGTTTCTGTCTTTACAACAATTTTTTACTTTGTGTGGCATTGAATTTCAGCGCACTTGTGTCTATACTCCACAACAAAGATGAGTCGTAGAGCGTAAGCATCGTCATATCCTAAATGTAGCTATCATCATATCCTAAATGTAGCTAGGTCTCTCCTCTTTCAGTCACACGTTCTACTTAATTTTTTGGGAGAGTGCATTTTAATTGTTGTTAATCTTATAAATAGAACGCCATCACCATTTTTATCTAACAAGACACCCCTTGAAGCACTATACAAACAACCACCTACATTTCATCTTCTTAAAGTTTTTTAATGTAAATGTTATGCAATTGTAGTACATCTAAAGCAAAAATTTGAACCTCGGGCAATTTCTTGTGTTTTCGTAGGATATACTTGTGGTTACAAAGGCTACAAGTTGTATGACATGCAAGCTCACAAATTATTTATCCACTGTAATGTTAAATTATGTAAAGATGTTTTTCCTTTTTCATCAGCTTCACAAACTTTGACATTAGTTCCTTCGACTCTCGTTTTACCACTTCATGATTCATCCTACTCAAACATCTATTCTAATCGTATCCCACTTTCTATTTCGTCATCTCCTCC
>NW_019268596.1:441047-470027 GCF_002738365.1 Cucurbita moschata | reverse complement strand
AGGGTTGCTTTATTTTTGTCTCATTTCCGAACAATATTGTTGATTCAACTATTAATTTAGGCATAGATTAAGTTTATATTTTTCTTAATAGAGTAGATGAAATGAGTTCAATTTAGAGCAAGGTGGTTCTGCTTCAATTTCTAATAACATGAGTTGATCAAAATCAATGGATATTTTATATCTAAAAATAAAACGTATATATTAACAAATTTATTTAAAATGACTATTTTTTTTAGAGAATAATAAATGGAGAATTATGTTGTTATGTTGCATACAAGTGATGCTATGATATCATATACACTATTCTAGGATTATGTTATGTCATAGAACAATGTTATGTTTTCGATATTATTTGATGCATGAACCTTCATGTATCATGTCATGTAAACTATGTTAATACGTACCCTCTATGACTATGAGACATTAGAAAATTATGTATTATTAATGGGAGGTGCATCGAGATACTTTCCCGTTATGATTAGTACAGACACATTCCTTACAATTTTATGTTCCTTATGATATTATGTGGGTCTTTTCCCTTCATGGTATTTGGTAGTGTGAGTGTGCACAAGCTCGACGAGCCAGCCCACAGAGTACTCTTATACGAGCCTACCTGGTGGCCAATGTGCACATTCATGGGTTATGTGTAGGATAGTACAACATATTCAACCCCGCTCGGACTGAAAAGCAAAGCCCAAACCCATGTCACAATGCATTTATGAAAGGATAGGTCCAACTATATTACACATGTTTCATTTTCCGACCCTAACAGTGAGGTTACTTATTGAGTATTTATTAAAGTACTCAAACCATGTGCTACTCTTATTTTCATGTAAAGGTAAGACACCCATTTACAGATGCAACGTCGCTTTGAAGGCCAAGGTACCAAAGTTAAGGTAGTTGCATTCATGTTATTTTTAATGATCCTTAGGTTAGACAAGGGCACTATTTGAGCATTATGCACGAATATCATTATGCACCAGCAGAGAATCAAACTCGGGTCTTTATCGTGGCAAGGTACTATTCTACCACTAGACAAGTAGTGCATGTACCTTTGGGCATATCCATAACGTACCGGTATTTTGGTCATGCAATTCTTCTTAACTTTTAGAATCACCTCTTGATTTAAAAATAAAAAGCTCGATAGTGCTACTCGTGGATATGATATTATGAAAAAACCAAGTTCGAACATTATGCACTAATATCATCATTGCTAATCTGATGCACCAACCAAGAATCAAACTCTGGTCTGTATTGTGGAAGGGTACTATTTCTACCACTAGACCACTAGTGCATGTACCTTTGGGCATATCTATAACGTACTCGTATTTTGGTCATGCAGTTCTTCCGAAGCCCTTAACTTATAGCTTCACCTTGCGATTTTAAAAAAAAAAAGCTCCATAGTGCTACTCGTGAAATCTATAAATTTAATGATATATTGAAACAAACCGAAGTTTGAACATTATGCACTAATCATCATCATATCTAAACTTCATTCAAGATGCAAGAGCCGAGAATCGAACTCTAGTCTGTATCGTGGCAGGGTACCATTCTATCACTAGACCAGTGGTGCATCTACCAGTAGACATATCCATAACGTACTCATATTTTGGTCATGCACTTCTTCCGAAGCCCTTAACTTTTAGTCTCACCTCTTGATTTAAAAGAAAAAAAAAAGCTGAATAGTTCTACTTGTGAAATCTATAAATTTAAATAATATTGTGACAAACCCAAGTTTGAGCATGGACTAATATCATCATAGCTAATCTTTAAGATGCACCAACCGAGAATCAAACTCGAGTCTGTACTGTGGCAGGGTGGTAAAACCCAACTTTGAGTATTATGGACTAATATCATCATAGCTAATCTTTATGATGCACCAACCGAGAATAGGCATATCCATAAGGTACTCGTATTTTGGTCATGCAGTTCTTCCGAAGCTAGTGCTACTTATGAAATCTATAAATTTAAATGAAATTTGAAAATAATGCATTAATAATAATCAAATAGCTAATCTTCAAGATGCACCAGCCAAGAATCGAACACTCGGGTCTGTACCGTGGTAGGTTACTATTCTACCATTAGACCACTAGTGCATCTATCTTTAAGCATATCCATAATAAACTCGTATTTTTGTCATGCAGTTCTTCCAAAGCCCTTAACTTTTAGTTTCACCTCTCGATTTAAAAAATAAAAGCTCCATAGCGTTACTCGGGAAATCTATAAATTGAAATGATAAATTGTAACGAACACAAGTTTGAACATTATGCATTAATATCATCATAGCTAATCTTCAAGATGCATCAGCCGAGAATCCAACTCAGGTCCGTATCATGGCAGGGTACTCCATAAAGTACTCGTATTTTGGTCATGCAGTTCTTCTGAAGCCCTTGACTTTTAGTTTCACCACTCGATTTAAAAAAAAAAGTCTCCATAGTGCTACGTGTGAAATCTATAAATTTAAATGATATATTGTAACAAATCGAAGTTTGAACATTATGCACTAATATCATCATAGCTAATCTTCAAGATGCACCAGCCGAGAATCAAACTTAGGTCTGTACCTTGGTAGGGTACTATTCTACCACTAGACAACTGGTGCATCTACCTTTAGGCATATCCATAACTCACTCGTAGAAAAAGAATCGTAGATTGACATTTATCAGGTGCAAGGGAGGCGTAGTGTATCAAGCCTGACAGAGGACACGTGCCACTCAATAAGAGGAGACAAACATTGAACCGTTGTGCTTTGAAACCAAGCTTGGGCATAAGCAAGACAGAGGTAACGATGTCAATATGATGGACAAAGATAGGCTATATAAAGGCCTAGTAGCACCCCCAACCTTAACCTTGAAAGTCAACCTTGAAAGTCGGGTTTCTTAAAGAAGTTTGTGCATGCAACTTTAGAGTGAAGTCTATTCATACGAAATATGAAACCTTGCAAAATTTGGTGTTAATCGGACACCGGACTGATGCTCCACGAGACTGCATAAAACTTAAGGTAGGTAACTTCACAAGAGTGGTGGAGAGCACCATTCGCTGAAGAAGAGAGTACCAACGTGAGCTTGTGTCGAAATGACTTTATTGAAGTAATGACTATAGCCACCTTTCGGTGTGAAAAGTTTCATGAGCCCAATGAGAGTTCGAGAATGTTTGGGATGAAACTGCTTGACTTTTCCTTCTTCCACGTTTCATGAGCCCAATGAGAGTTCGAGAATGTTTGGGATGAAACTGCTTGACTTTTCCTTCTTCCACGATAAAGCGACTTTGCTACTTCTCGAGAATGTTTGGGATGAAACTGCTTGACTTTTCCTTCTTCCACGATAAAGCGACTTTGCTACTTCTCTTTAATGTTTGGGATGAAACTGCTTGACTTTTCCTTCTTCCACGATAAAGCGACTTTGCTACTTCTCTTTCTCTAAGGAAATATTTTTGATGAGAAGATCCTTCTTCCACGATAAAGCGACTTTGCTACTTCTCTTTCTCTAAGGAAATATTTTTGATGAGAAGAGAATTCTTCCACGATAAAGCGACTTTGCTACTTCTCTTTCTCTAAGGAAATATTTTTGATGAGAAGAGAATTTTACTAAATAGTGTAAAATTATTACTTGTTCATTATTCATTCATTTTCCTGAGAAGAAGAAAAAAAATTTCACATAAAGTTGAGACGTATTTTGAAGTTAAGCATAATGAAATTAGCACACATGAATGAGTTAAGTTTAATGTCTTCGAGAAACTCTACAATAAATGAAGCTGCACGAAGACCAAATAAGTGTCAAGGAAGCGATTGACATATGAAGATGGTTAGTGGGAGTTGGTTGAAGTGTAGTGCCAATATGGGAATGTGTTACAACCTTCTAGACTTTGCTACCATATGGGTTTATGCCATGGTTGTCTTAAGAGCCTCACCCCAAGGGTGCACCGTTATGTGTGACTAAAAGAATATGAGTGTTGAGGAAAAGGTGACCATATCTAGGGTGCGCTCCTAGCATAGGTATGGATATGCCAACACTAGCTAGTTTGATCATGGTTTTTCTTGTGAGTCCTTGTTAGAGTTCGAGAGAAGGGCGAGGGAGGCCATGGTGGGATAGTCCACAACCATTAGACAATTGTTTTTGCGCTTATG
Organism: Cucurbita moschata; assembly: GCF_002738365.1. Lineage (NCBI taxonomy): Eukaryota > Viridiplantae > Streptophyta > Magnoliopsida > Cucurbitales > Cucurbitaceae > Cucurbita > Cucurbita moschata. The sequence continues at coordinate 465,901 of NW_019268596.1, read as the reverse complement.
TTGCAAGACTCGGAGACCAAGAATAGATCCGTAAGTTGGATAGTTCATAAGTAGTGCGTAGTTTCCGTATTCATTCTGAAGCATGTTATTTCCAACGGGTTCATTCGCAGGCAATCTGAAGTTTGGATCGTCATCAAGGATACTGAGATTAAGTGAGATTGAGAGTAACAATCCATGGACCGATTGTGTCTCTGAGAAAGTCATCAAGGATGATGAGTAGTTTAAGTGGAGGAGAATTTCACAACAATGCTACGAAAAGAGTAGGTTTTGACCCTCATATAACGATAGACGAAGCAGTGACCCTCAAATGGTGCCCATCCAGTCGCAAGAGTGCCAAGACAGATGAGTGCCATGATGTGACCGAGGAGGATGGTGCATCATCTAATACACCAAAGAGATCTTCATTAAAGCCAAATTGAGGCATATGAAAAACAGAGGCAATGATGTCGACATGAGAAACAAAGATAGGTTTGATAAAGGGTCGGGTAGGGCCCCGGGAGGGTTCCAAAAGAAGTTTGGGCATGTGGGTCTTGAATGAAATCCTTCCATATGAAACATGAAAGGTCACCAAATTTGGGTGTAAATCGGACACTAGACATGCTCTCCATGAGACCATATGACTATTCGTCAAAAGCATGCTTACTCCTACTCGACAAAAAAGGCCTGAAAATGCACTTTAAGGGGGACGTATGGTGTCAGCTATCTACCACCCCTAACCATATGGCCTATGCAAGCTACCATGTAGCATATACTTGTGTCACAGTGAGAGGGAGCGTTGCAAGACTAGTGTCTTAGGTGACTTGCTTTAAAATATGTCTTTCAAGGAAAGTGTTGGACAACATGAGTGTACCGACACTGCACCCTCACCCATGTGTCGGAGGTTTGTATATGCACAGGCTATTTGGTATGAAGTCAATAAATTATATGACATGGATATGGGAGGGTGCAATGACTCAATAGAGCTTGGATGGATTGATATTTGAGTGGCCTAGACAATATGAGCGAAACATGGTTTCATCCTCGATTGACATGTCTGAGTAAGCTACGATGTCGATGGCATCATGGGACTTAGGATGGCATCATGACATGAAGGACATGCCAGGAACCAAGATGCAAAATCAAGATGCAACAACACATATGAATGACCTTTACTCTGAGTAGAGGCAAGGTTGTGTTGCATGGTTTGGCCTAGTATAGAAGCAAGTTAGTTAAGGTCGCAGATGATTGAGCATTAACACACGGGTGGCGTGTGTGTTCGAACAAGCTTAGAGTCTGCACAAGTTGTGTTCAATATGCATAGGCAAACCTAAATACTTGTCATGAGCGTGTTGAGATCGTGATGTCGTATGATTAAAAATATAGGATTGTGACATGCTACAACTATGAGGAGAACCCGAGGCCGCAACCTGATCGTTTGCATTCAACTCGAATAATACCTGGAAACCATGTACTTGATCCAATAACCCCGACCCGATTTGATCCCTACGTGCCAATGAGAACACACCACCTGCCAAGAGTGTAATGCATGTTTTCTCTAGAGGCGCATATGTACTCGTGCATGCACAACCTTCTGTGCACGTTAGCAATGCATGAGTTTTTTTTTTTTTTTTTTTTTATTGTTGTGTTTGACCTCCATTCGATTATTTTTTACTCTAATTTTAATACTAACCCTATTATAAATTGAATTATGATCTAGTAGAAAAATCTCAGAAATTTCAGAGCTCTTAAGATACAATAATAATAAAAAAAATAAATAGTTTGAGAAGACATGCATAGCCATCACAATTTTCTCAAGTAATACTTGTCTGGATCCCAAGCATGCAAGCATATCTTACCTTAGGTAGTTAGAATATGCATGTTTAAAACCTTGGAATGACGTTTCTAAATGAAAATGCAAATATGTTATATAAAATTGCCAAAATACCACCAGGATAAGAATTTATGATGCATGTCGATTTTAATATTTTTCGTTATGCTAGAATGGAGAATGGGTTATTTTAATCTGCGCTTTGAGCCATCGATGGATTTTACCTCTCCGTTGAGCTCGTATGAGTGCATGATATTGTATGTTTAGCTCCATGAGGTTGATTGTGTGTTCTCTTTATAGAGCATGCTTTTCTGCTCAGAGATGAGATTAGGGTGTTAGAGTTAGGTTGGCTGGACGATAACCTAGGTCAGGATGCCTCTAATAGACTGAGTACCTTATGATTGTGAGCGGAGGTCAACAATAACTAAGAAAACTTGAGGAGTCAGGTACCCTGAAAGTGAAAGTTAGCATGAAGCTACCTAGTCCTCTTAACAACCTAGTGGACCTCAACAATGCACAGAGATGACCAAGGGGATTTTTAGAATATGTGTTCTATGCTGTAGGTAATCAATATGAATATCTCCCTAACAAGCATGCATGAGTGAACCAAATTAAGATTATGGCATTACAACCAGAAATATTTACAAGTAAATCTCGGTTAGTATTTTTGCTGTAGGCTGTGCACCTCAATATCATGAGCAACAATCAAAGGTCTAGATTTGTGTGCACTCAAAAAATTGGATTAACTCCAAAAAGCTAACCCCGAAAAGTCTTAAAAAGGTTAGGTGAGTTTTAAACTACCTAGATGCCCTTAAGAACCTAGTAGATTTCGAGGAGAAAGATGACTTAGAAAACTTAACATACCTAGTAGCAGTGTGACGGTATCACAAGTCTTTGCCTCATATCCCCTCTAGTACATCTTTAGTTCGCAGCCTTCGTAGTGGTAGTGGTATAGCTACTATCAAGTTAAGTCTAGGTCGAACAGTGTAGCACGACGAGGCTATCCAAGTGCTACTATCATGTGTGCAAATGGCTTGGGATCTCCCAAGCAAGACCTTTGGTGCTATAAACTGTGATAGGTAAATTTGTCATTTTGACCTCCCATTCATAATTAGAGGTCTTGATTAGCCCTAATAGGTGGGCTAAGAATGAAGAAAAAGAGGAAAAAAAAAACAAGAAAAAAAAGAAAAGAAAAGGAAAAGGGAGAGAAGAAGATGAGGATTTTGCGTTCTTGAGAAAGAGTCAGAGGGAATGTTGTAATCAGCTCCAAATGGTTGTTTGGAATAGGAATTTGTTGGATTTCCTTCCCAAGAATTGCTCAAGTTTGAAAAACCATTCTTGACTTTTGATTTGTTTAAATCCAAGAAATAATAGAAGGAAAGTGTTTCAAGTTCTTGATTTTAATTTTTCTTAAGATTGGAGAGCTTTTCTTAGATTAAGTTCCAAACTTTTATTATGTTGATATTGGAGAGATGTCACACAAGTTTTATGAAGGAAGTCGTTGTTGATTCCGACCGAAAGACGGTGTTCTGATGAACGTCAAGTAATGGTAAGTTTTTTTAGTTTTGAATTCTTGACAAAATTTATACTTGATTATTTCTTGCTACGGGAAATTCAGAGAAAAATACATATATGTAGATGGGTTAAAAATCTACATATTTGGTAATGGAATCAAATTGATTCGAGGTCTCGATAAGAAGTTACAAAATTCAAAAGTTATTACAAAGGAAATTTGGAACCACATCGTTTTTCTAAAAAATTGAACATGGATGAAGAGGGAGCGGACACGCATTGGTAGGTGGCGGCGATAGTGCGTCTGTAGTAGAGTGGGACACGTGGCAACACATTGAGTGGGGATATTCATTTGACTACTTGTGGCGACACATGTGCGGGTTGACCCGATTCGACAACTCGTGTTTAACTCGAGACTTGCACGCCCGCAACTTGTGAACCTTCGACCAAAATCGGAAGTGCAACTCGAACCCAATCCAGTTATTTGACTGTTGATTCCTATTTGCAGCAACCCTCTGCATGTGATAGTTTTGCGTAAAATCGCGCATGTAAAGTCTTTCCCGGTGTGTTTAAGTTTGTGTGAGTCTCTTCTTCCCCCGTTTGACCTATATTTAACAATTCTTCATTTCAATATTAATACTAACCATGATAGTGCTTGAAATAGGACCTACGGGAGAAATTTCAAAAATTTTGGAACTTCTAACATGCGAAAAAGCTAGCTCAGGCAAACATATATCATCCAAGTAGGTAACCACAAGAACTTTAGGTAAGTAATACTTATAGGGATTGCTAGGACGTGCTAGCATGCGAGCATTACTTACGTTTGATGGTTAGAAAATGCATGTTAAGGACTTGAGAAAGGTGTATTTGGATAAGTATGTACTATATGTATGTGATGGTAAAATTACTATTATGCCCTTGGTTGATATTTCTGGGAAACATGTTGTTTTATGTATTATGTAAAGCTAGATATGAGATATGCATGACTAGAATATCAATTAAGCAATAAAGATGAGTATGTTATGCACGATGTAAGAAATTACAAAACTGTCTCTACGATGATATGTTTTTTTTCATGTTGTTTTATATGCTTTCTGTTGTGTTAGAAAAGAGGATGGACTATTATGATATATGTTTTAGGTGATCAATGTATGTTGTCTCCCCGTTGAGTTTTTTTACTTGTATATATGTAATACATTATGTCTTAACCCTAGGTGTTTAACTGTGTGTTTTCCTTGTAAAGCGTGTTTATCTACACAAAGCTGGATGTTAAATTTTGGTGTTAGAATAATTTGATTTGGTTAAATAAACATCATTTTCTTAATATAGTTAGATTATTTTTAGGTTAACATCTTTTTTTTCATATAGTTAGATTATTTTTAGCTATTTCGTTTATCTACTCTTTATTTCTCTTATTTCTCTTTGTTATTCGTAAGGCTATAAAAGCCAATATTCAATAATATCATCAAACTCAAATTGTTTAGCCAAGTTCAATATTCAATAATATCATAAACTCAAATTGTTTAACTAAGTTCAATATTCAATAATATCATCAAACTCAAATTGTTTAGCCAAGTTCAATATTCAATAATATCATGAAACTCAAATTGTTTAGCCAAGTTCAATATTCAATAATATCATTAAACTCAAATTTTTTATGTTTCAGGCTTAGTCATTCTTCGATCAAAATTGGACTGAGAAAAATATTGAAATTTATGAGAACACAGCTGAAGAAGGAGAAATCACAGAGGAAAGGACAAAACCGATTGCTGAAACAATTGAACCAGTTGCTGAAAACGAAGAGGGAGAAATCACGGAGGAAACAACTGAACTAGTTGCTGAAACCGTCGAACTAGTTGCTGATAACACTTTTCTAGTAGCTATTGCACAAAATTTGTCAATAAGGGATGAGAGAAATCGACATCCACCTGTATGGTATGCATATTATAATTTCGGTGAAGGCTTATCTGAAGAGGATGAAGAAAAGGAATTCTTAATGATTTCAGATCTGGTGCATTTTGAGGAAGTTGTCAAAAGTCCAAAATGGAGATTGGTTATGAATGAAGAAATCAAATCCAATGAAAAAAAAAACGAGACACAAAACTTGGAGGTTCTACCGGCGGGGAGCAAAGAAAATAAGAGAGAAATGGATTTATAAGAGCAAGGTAAATGAATCTGGAGAAGTTGATAAATACAAAGCAAGATTGACGGTAAAAGGCTACACACAAGAGTAATGAATTGATTTTACGGAAGTGTATGCACCTGTGGCCATAATAGATACTGTTAGAATGATAATTGTTTTTGCAACCTAGAAAGATTGGAAACTCTATCGGTTAGATGTCAAATCAACTTTTTGACGAGTTAAAAGAAGATATTTTTGTTGAACAACCAAAATGCTAATTCCAAATGGGAAGTGAGGGGATGGTGTACAAACTCCAAAAGGCTCTCTATGGGTTAAAACAAGCACCTAGAACATACGTTTAGTAAAAAAGAATCATACTTCATTAAGAAAGGATTCAAAAGCAGTTCCAATGAGCAGACACTCTTCATCAAGAGGAAGGGAGGTAAAATTCTTATTGTAATTCAAAAGCAGTTCCAATGAGCAGACACTCTTCATCAAGAGGAAGGGAGGTAAAATTCTTATTGTAGGCATTTATGTTGATCAATGAGCAGACACTCTTCATCAAGAGGAAGGGAGGTAAAATTCTTATTGTAGGCATTTATGTTGATGATCTTTATTTATTGGAGATGATGAATAATTATTGGAGTTTAAATGTTCATGAAGAAAGATTTTGATAGGACTGACTTAGGTCATATGAGATTTTTGGTCCTTAATCTCAAATTAATTAATTAATTAATGTTTTGATGATAACAAACCTACACGTAATTGTTAACAATTATCAGTCTACAGGGTAAAGTTGGAAATAACGATTCCAACGCATTTTTCAATTACTCAAATAAGAGCCAAAACCAAGAAGTTACCGTCCAAACAAAATGTCTGATGTGCTGATGTGGCGGCAAAATTGAATCATGGACCAATCAAAGTAGGACACTTACAACTTTGAAAGAATAATAAATGGGGAGTTTTAATTACTTTTAAAAGCGAGGTTTTATAACAACATCATATATAATTTGAATTATAAAAAAAAAAAAAAAGTCGTTACTCACATTATTTTTATTAATTTTATATTATATTATTATATTTAAATATTTAAATATATATATATATATATAATTTGGAAACAAATTTTGGTCCACCTTCCATTTCTCGCATTATTTTTATTAATCGTGTACCTTTCATTTTTGTTTGAACACAATAAAATACAAGAATGTTTTAATGTTCTACCTCCCATTTCTCTTTCTAATAATCCATATTAAATCCTATTTTTGCTTCTACTTCTCTATTTAAACTCATTATCTCTCCTATACTTTAACACAACTTTCATATTTCATAATTTTTTTTTTATCTCAATTTTTCTAAAGTTTCTATTGTTCTCTCTCCAAGCTTCCAAGTTTATTTTTCTTCATCTTATTCTTGAAAGAATTTTTTATTCTATTGTGAGGAAATAGTTTTGAGTGATCAAATTGTAAATCTACTCTTTTAGATGGTTATAGTGTGTTCCTACAAAATTCAGATACTTGTAATGATTTGATCTTGAGTCGTGGGAAGGATTGAGTTTGCTATTGAACTCGTAAAAAAAACGGGGTGTAGCGGTTGGGCTTTGATCCGAGGAAAGAGTTGAGAAAAGTTTTTTAAAATTCTCAAGAGGCGCTTGGGGAGTGGAGTAGGTCGAGTTTGACCGAACCACTACAAAACTACAATGTTATATTTTCCAACTCTTTCATGTTTAATCTCGAAATTGTTATTGTGATTTATTGCATGTTATAAGTTTTTCATAATTGCTTATTGTTATTTGAACTATTTTATTGTATTAATTATCATCTTCTACTTATTTTTTTTTAAAGTAAATCATAATAAAAAAAATTAATCACTTAACTTTATTGTTAAAAGTCTATTCACCCCTCTAGGGTTGCCATACCGATCCAACAATTGGTATTAGAGCAGGTTGCTCTTGTAGATTTTATATGTAAACTTTATTGTTAGAGTTTATGGTAAACCTACGTATTAATAATGGTTTTTACGAAGAACAATCAATCTCTAGGCCTCCTTACTTTGATGGAACAAATTATACTTATTGTAAAGCTAATTTGTTTGCAATCGGTTGATTATCAGTTATCAATTATGGTTAAGTGTTAGCAAAGACCCTTACATCCCAATAATAAAATGGAGGATGAATTTGATGAGTGAAAAAGTGTTATTTTAATACTAATGCTACAAATGTCTTTATTATGTCCTAAGTAAGGATGAATTTAGTAGAATATCTATGTGTTCTTCGACGTATGAAACTTGAAAAACTCTTAAAGGAACAAATAAAGTTAAAGAAAGAAAGATTAACATGTTAGTTTATAATTATGAACTATTTAACTTGGATGCAAATGAATCTATAGGTGATATCTTTACTAGATTTCCTAATATTCTAAATGCTTTGAAAAATCTTGGAAAAATATATTCTACTCCGGAAAATGTAATGAAATTCTCAGGTCTCTGCCTAAAAGTTGGGAAGCAAAGTATCTCACAAAGCTTCCTTTGGATGAACTTGTTGGTTCTCATGACACATGAGATTACCATGAATGAGCACATGATAGAGGAATCCAAAAAGAAGAAAAGAATAGCCCTAAAGTCCATCACATTGGAAGTTGACTCCGACGATGAGGAAGCCCCTAATGAAGATGATGTTGCCTACTTCACACGTAAGTATAAAAAATAACAGGGTGAAAAAAGCAGGGTCATATGTTATGAAAACATGATGAGATAACATGCTATGAGTGAAAAAAGCAGGGTCATATAAGAACGGATTGTCTCTCCTCAAATCATCTAAGAAATCCAAGTTAAATGCAATGAGGGCTACTTGGGATGATTGTGATGAAAGTGCATGTGATGAAAAAGTAGCAAATATTTGCTTCACAGTTCATAGTGACAAAAAGGATGAACAAGATGATGAGGTTTGTTTGAAAGCCTAAAATAAAAATAAGTGGTACTTGGATAGTGGTTGACACATGACTAGAAATCAATTCAAGTTTGTGAATTTTTTCAAGAAGGATGGTGGCTTAATAACCTTTGGTGATAACAATAAGGGTAAAATAATTGGTGAGGGTAGTGTAGCTAATGACACTTTACTCTTATTCAAAATCTATTTTAAACTGATGGTTTAAAGCATGACTTGCTGAGCATTAGTCAATTATGTGATAAAGGTTTTAGAGTTATATTTGATAAAAATAATTGCATAATTAAAAATGTTACTGATAAAAAAGTTTTGTTCGTTTGAAAAAGAGATGACAGTGTGTAAACTAATGATTTAAATTATTGTCCTACAAGATAAATGTCTTTCGGCTTTGCACAATAACTCTTGACTATGGCATAGAAGATTAGGACAGGCTAGTATGTACTTGATTTCAAATATCTCAACAAATTCATTCATGAGAAGCCTTTCTCAATTTAAATTTGAAAAAGATAAAATTTGTGACAACCCAAGTTTTCTTCCAAATCTAAAAATGTGATTTGTACTAGACCTCTTCAACTATTACATATGGACTTATTGGGCGCTCCTAAAATAGCTACATAAGGAGGGAATTACTATGCCTGTGATGGTTGATATTTTTCGAGATTTGTTTGGGTTTTAACCATAAAACATAAGAATGATGTTTTTAATTTTTTTGTTTTTAATTACTAAAATTAGGAGGGACCATTGAGGAGAATTTGATACTTTAGCATTTGAAATATTTTGCAAAGATAATGCTTTTTATCATGACTTCTCTTGTCCAACGGCTCCTATTGAAAGGAACACGGGTACTTTGAAAGAATTTGCTAGATCAATGTAATACTCTTTCTAATGAGTATATTTAGAGTGATGATTTAGAAAGAAATTCTGGAGATTTACTTGTCAATAACAAAGGCAAAGAAACTATTTCAAGTAAAGAAGAGGTGAGCTCAAATGAAAAGAAGGAAGAAATTTCTTCAGATATGTCTTATCACATCCCAAGGACTTGATTATTGGTGATCTCGAACAAGTGAAAACTCGTTCTTCTATTAATTTATTTGATAATCTTGCTTTTGTTTCTCAAATTTAACCAAAAAGACTTAAGAATGCTGAAAATGATGAGTTTTGGATTTTAGTTATGCAAGATGAACTTAATCAATTTGAAAGGAACAAAGTTTGGGAATTAGTCCTTCGGCCCTCTAATATTTCCATTATTAGAAGTTTTTAGAAATAAAATTGATGAAAATGAGAATATCATTACAAATAAATTTAGGCTTGTAGCTCAAGGTTATTGTCAGGAGGAGGTATAGACTATGAAGAAACTTTTGCACCGGTTGCTAGATTAGAAACTATTAGAATGTTACTTGTTGTTGCTTCTTACAAAAATTTTACATTGTATCAAATAGTTGTTAGAAGTTCATTCTTAAATAGGTATATTATGGAGGAAGTTTACGTAGAACAATCTCCCGGATTTGAAAATTTTGATTTTCCACATCATGTCTAAGTTGAAAAAGGTTCTTTATGGCTTAAACAAGCTCTAAGAGCTTGTGTTAGACTTAGTAATTTTCTTATTCGGAATGATTTTAAAACGGGTAAACTCGACACTGCTCTTTTATTAATATTAAAGAAAATGATATGCTATTAGTGTAAATATATCTTGATGATATCATATTTGGTTCTACTAATCCTTCTTAATAATTTTCTAAATGAATGCATAATGGGTTTTCTAAATGAATGCATAATGGGTTTGAGATGAGTATGATGGGAGAGCTTAGTTTCTTTCTCGGACTTCAAATTAAACAACTCAAAGATGGTATCTTAAGAGAAATACACTAAGGATTTACTCGAAAGCTTCAAGTTCAATGGAGGTAAGATTGCAAAAACTCCAATGAGCACATCCACTGTATCAGTTGTTGGATTCATATCAGAAATCAATTAGTTGTATAATTTTTTTCGTTTGTAAATATCTTGAAATTTCTGACACAGGTGTTGTACGTCGTTTTAAATTTATCTTTTCATCGCAGTTCGATTTCTCGAGATCCAACATTGGTTTGAGAGGGGAAGGAAGCATTCCTTAAAACTAGGGTGTGAATACCTCTATGAGATCGTGAGGTAACGGGACAAAGTGGACAATATCTTATAAAAAAAGTATTCCTTATAAACGAGTCGCTTTGCTAGTACAAAAAAATGAACTTTTCATCGCCTAGGAGATTCAAACTCTCGCGAGGAAACCCCATGTACTTAGTAGGCACATGCCTTAACCACTCGTTCAAAGCAACTTTTTTATTTTAGGATTGAATCTCGAAGAGATACTAGGGACAACAAAGGTAGATGATTAATGAGGAATCAGTTAGAACTTCGAGACCTACACGGTAGCTTAGAGCGCAGTAAAGGGTAAACCCAAACTTCCTGTACACCAAAGGAAAGTCGTGGAAACCTGGTAGTAGAAGGAAGCTATGTGGGCTTACAAGTAGGTTGGTTACTAAGTATATTTTTATACTTACACCTTTCTCCTTGTCTAGTTCAGTTACTTGTCAAGGCGGGGAGATACTCGGGAGCTCTACTATCACAAAGGGGTGTCGACTCGGAGTGTATGTTAGTTGTATTTGACCTCGGACATCAATTAGTTGTATAATTTTTTCGGTTGATTTTGAATTCTTTTGTATTCCAAGCCTTTTTTCCAGTATGTAAATAACTTTGAAATTTCTGACCCAGGTGTTGTATGTCTTTTAGAGTGTAAAAAAATTTATCTTTTCATCGCTTCCATCCCAGATTCAACATATTTGAGAGGGAACAAAACACTTCATACCTCTATGAGGTCGTGAAGTAAGGAGCCAAAGTGGACATGTTTTAGCGGTGGCCTTTGGCTAGTACAAAAAAATAAACTTTTCATCCCCTGAGAGATTCAAACTCTCGCAGGAAAACCCCATGTACTTAGCAAGCACACGCCTTAACCACTCCGCCAAAGCGACTTTTTGTTTTAGGAACAAATCTCGAAGAGGCACTAGGGACAACAAAGGTAGATGATTAATGAGGAATCAATTAGAACTTCGGGACATACACGGTAGCTTAGAGCGCAGTAAAGGGTAAGCCCAACGTCCTATAGACCAAAGGAAAGTCGTGGAAACCTAGTATTAGAAGGAAGCGATGAGGGCCTACAAGTAGGTTGGTTCCTAAGTAAATTTTTATACTTGCACGTTTCTCCTTTTCTAGTGTATTGGTCAAGGTGGGGAGTTGCTCTGGAGCTCTACTATCATAGAGGGGTGTCGACCCGGAGTGTTTTAGTTGTATTCGACCTGGGCCATGAATTAGTTGTATAATTTTTTGGGTTCGATTTTGAATTCTTTTCGTCAAATCTTGGAGGGAAACATAGTGTGATTAGCAAGCACACACCTTGACCACTTGTTCAAAATGACTTTATGGTTTTATGAATAGTAGTCTTGAAGAGACACTAGTAGAGGGGTGTCGACCCGGAATGTTTGTTAATTGTATTTCACGTGGGATATCAATTAGTTGTATTCTCTTTGAACAGGTGCTATTTGTCTTTTCAAAATTTATCTTTTCGCTGCAGTTCTATTTCTCGAAATCTCAAAAATTGGGTCGTGACAAATCTAATTCATGGATTATTTCTAGTATCTACATTATCCATTAACTCTGTTAGTTCTAATTCATGGATTCTCGACAGTGGAGCTTCGAATCATATAGTATCCAAAGCTTTTGTTATGACTGAATCAAAGGCTGCAAACATTTGCAATAAAATTGCCTAACGAAGGAACAACACATGTGTCACTTACGGTCAATATTTTATGTGTGTCTCCATTCAATTTAAACATGTTGTCCATTAGCAAACTTACCAATGACTTGAAATGTTGTGTCACCTTCTATCGTGATTCTTGTGTTATGCAGGACATGGCTAAGGGGAAGATGATAGGCTCGGGTAAACAATTTGGAGGTCTCTATCATATTTCTTAATCTCCAATCAAATCTTTAACTAATCAAGTATCTCAATCATCTAATTTGTGGCATTTACGCCTAGGTCATTCTATTTATTTTTTCCTGCTTTAAATTTCTAACGGATCAATTTCATCTTAATAATGCTACTTTTTCTCATAACTGTAGTATTTGCACGTTAGCAAAATAAACTAGGTTGCTTTTTTTTTCAAGAAGTTCAATAACAACACATTCTACCTTTGACATGTTACATTGTGATGTTTGGGGATCTCATAAAATTCCTATCCATTTTGGTTTGCGTTTTCTTCTCACTATTGTTGATGATTTTACTCAATGTACTTGGGTTTTTCTTATGCAACATGAATCAGAAGTACATCATTTGTTTATGAACTTTGTTAAATTCGTTCAAACTCAATTTCATACAACTATCAAGATAGTACGGTCAGACAATGGGAGTGAGTTTCTGTCTTTACAACCATTTTTTACTTTGTGTGGCATTGAATTTCAGCGCACTTGTGTCTATACTCCCACAACAAAGATGAGTCATAGAGCGTAAGCATCGTCATATTCTAAATGTAGCTATCATCATATCCTAAATGTAGCTAGGTCTCTCCTCTTTCAGTCACACGTTCCACTTAATTTTTTGGGAGAGTGCATTTTAATTGTTGTTAATCTTATAAATAGAACACCATCATCATTTTTATCTAACAAGACACCCCTTGATGCACTCTACAAACAACCACCTACATTTCATCTTCTTAAAGTTTTTTAATGTAAATGTTATGCAAGTGTAGTACATCCTAAGCAAAAATTTGAACCTCGGCTGTGATGTTAAATTATGTGAAGATGTTTTTCCTTTTTCATCAGCTTCACAAACTTTGACATTAGTTCCTTCGACTCTCGTTTTACCACTTCATGATTCATCCTACTCAAACATCTATTCTAATCCTATCCCACTTTCTATTTCGTCATCTCCTCCACCTTCTATTCCTTCTCCAGATTCACCCACTAATTATAATCCTGTTAGGAATCACGACTCTCCACAATGGTATGATATTGTCCACTTTGAGCATAAGCTCTCATGGCTTTGCTTTGGGCTTCCCCAAAAGGCCTCATACCAATGGAGTTAGTATTCCTCACTTATAAACCCATGATCTTCCACTAAATTAACCAATGTGGGACACTCCCAATCCCAATAATCCTCAACAAAAACTAATTACTATATTTTTGTGTTGTTTTTCTTGGATTTTAAAATTATGTTATTGGGTTTATAATTTAGGCACAGATTAAGTTTATATTTTTCTTAATAGAGTAGATAAAATAAATTCAATTTAGGGCAACATGGTTCTACTTCAATTTCTAATAACATGAGTTGATCAAAACCAATGGATAGTTTATATCTAAAAATAAAACGTATATATTAACAAGTTTATTTAAAATGACTATTTTTTTTAGAGAATAATAAATGGAGAATTATGTTGTTATGTTGCATACAAGTTATGCTATGATATCATATACACTATTCTAGGATTATGTTATGTCATAGAACAATGTTATGTTTTTGATATTATTTGATGCATGAACCTTCATGTATCATGTCATGTAAACTATGTTAATACGTACCCTCTATGACTATGAGACATTAGAAAATCATGTATTATTAATGGGAGGTGCATCGAGATACATTACCGTTATGATTAGTACAGACACATTCCTTACAATTTTATGTTCCTTATGATATTATGTGGGTCTTTTCCCTTCATGGTATTTGGTAGTGTGAGTGTGCACAAGCTCGACGAGCCAGCCCACAGAGTACTCTTATACGAGCCTACCTTGTGGCCAATGTGCACATTCATGGATTGTGTGTAGGATAGTACAACGTATTCAACCCTGCTCGGACTGAAAAGCAAAGCCCAAACCCATGTTACGATGCATTTATGAAAGGATAGGTCCAACTATATTACACATGATTCATTTTTCGATCCTAACAGTGAGGTTACTTATTGAGTATTTATTAAAGTACTCAAACCGTGTGTTACTCTTATTTTCATGTAAAGGCAAGACACCCATTTACAGATGACAACGTCGCTTTGAAGGCCAAGGAACCAAAGTTAAGGTAGTTGCATTCATGTTATTTTTAATGATCCTTAGGTTAGACAAGGGAACTATTTAAACTCATCTTATCTATTTTCCATCCATAACAATATTGTTTTAATAAATTTATTATGAACATTTAAGCCTATAGCACCGTTTATGAAACGTGATAAATGAATTCTTTCATGCATAGTAATCATGTCATGTATGAAGTTGCCGATGAATCAAATTTTAATTTCATTTCCAATATTTTGAATAAAATTGAAACTGAAGGTTAAAATAAATACATCAACCAACCTAAACGGATAAGAAATGAGAAATTAAAAGTGAAAGAGAAAGGGAAATAGGGATTAAAAGTGTTTGTCTTTTGTATAAAAATGCACGTCATTGCTCCAACATACCTCATATCAACATAGCTAATCTTCAAGATGCTCCAACTGAGAATCGAGCAACAACTGAGAATCGAACTCGGGCCTATACCATGGCAGGATACTATTCTACCAATAGACCACTGGTGCATCTACCTTAAAGAAGATCCATAACGTACCCGTATTTTGGTCATGCAGTTCTTCCGAAGCCCTTCACTTTTAGTTTCACTTCTCGATTTAAAAACAAAAAGCTCGATAGTCCTACTCGTGAAATTTATAAATTTAAACAATGTTGTGACAAACACAAGTTTGAACATTATGCCAATCTTCAAGATGCACCAGTCGAGAATCAAACTCAGGTCTGTACCGTGGCAGGGTACTATTCTACCACTAGATCACTGGTGCAGGTACCTTCAGGCATATCCATAACATACTCATATTTTGGTCATGCAGTTCTACTGAAGCCCTTAACTTTTAGTTTCACCTCACGATTTAAAAAAAAAAAAACTCGATAGTGCTACTCGTGAAATCTATAAATATAAACGATATTGTGACAAACCCAAGTTTGAACATTATGCATTAATATCATTATAGCTAATCTTAAAGATGCACCAGTCGAGAATGAAACTCGTGTCCGTATCGTGGCAGGGTACTCCATACAGTACACATATTTTGGTCATGCAGTTCTTCTGAAGCCCTTAACTTTTTGTTTCACATCTCGATATAAAAACAAAAAGCTCGATAGTGCTACTCGTGGAATCTATAAAGTTAAAAGAAATATTGTACCAAACCCAATTTTGAACATTATGCACTAATATAATAATCATAGCTAATATTCAAGATGCAAGAGCCAAAAATTGAATTCGGGTCTACATCGTGGCAGGGTACTATTCTACCACTAGACCACGGGTGCATGTACCTTCAGGCATATCCATAACGTACTCGTATTTTGGTCATGCAGTTCTCCTCAAGCCCTTCACTATTAGTTTCACCTCACGATTTAAAAAAAGAAAAAGCTCGATAGTGCTACTTGTAAATTCTATAAATATAAACGATATTGTGACAAACCCAAGTTTGAAACATCATGCGCACTAATATCATCTTTGCCAATCTTCAAGATGCACAAGCCAAGAATCGAACTCGAGTCTGTACCGTGGCAGGGTACTATTCTACCACCAAACCATTGGTGCATGTACTTTCAGGCATATCTATAACTTACTCGTATTTTTGTCATGCAGTTCTTCTGAAGCCCTTAACTTTTATGTTCACCTCACGATTTAAAAAATGAAAAAGTCCAAGTTTGAACATCATGCATTAATATCATCATTGTCAATCTTCAAGATGCACTAGCCGAGAATCAAACTTGGGTCTGTACCGTGGTAGGGTACTATTCTACCACTAGACCACTGGTGCATGTAGCTTCAAGCATATCCATAACTTACTCGTAATTTGGTCATGCAGTTCTTCTGAAGCCCTTAACTTTTATGTTCACCTCACGATTTAAAAAAAGAAAAAGTTCGATACCCAAGTTTGAACATCATGAATTAATATCATCATTGCCAATCTTCAAGATGCATCAACAAAAAATCGAACTCGGGTCTGTACCGTGGCAGGGTACTATTCTACCACTAGACCACTAGTGCATGTACCTTTAGGCATATCCATAACTGACTCGTATTTTTGTCATGCAATTTTTCTGAAGCCCTTAGCTTTTAGTTTCACCTCACGATTTAAAAAAAGAAAAAGCTCGATAGTTCTATTCGTAAATTCTATAAATATAAACGCTATTGTGACAAACTCAAGATTGAACATCATGCACTAATATCATCATTGTCAATCTTCAAGTTGCACCAGCCGAGAATCAAACTCGGGTCTGTACCGTGGCAGGGTACTATTCTACCACTAGACCACTAGTGCATGTAACTTCAGGCATATCCATAACTTACTCATATTTTGGTCATGCAGTTCTTCTGAAGTCCTTAACTTTTATGTTCACCTCACGATTTAAAAAAAGAAAAAGTTCGATAGTGCTATTTGTAAATTCTATAAATATAAACGATATTGTGACAAACCTAAGTTTGAGTTTGAACATTATGCACAATATCATCATTGTGAATCTTCAAGATGCACCACCAGTCGAGAACCGAACACAAGTCTATACCGTGGCAGGGTAATATTCTACCACGAGACCACTAGTGCATGTATCTTCAGGCATATCCATAACTTACTCATATTTTGGTCATTCAATTCTTCTGAAGCCCTTAGCTTTTAGTTTCACCCCAAGATTAAAAAAAAAAAAAAAAAAACACGATAGTGCTACTCGTGAAATCTATAAATATAAACGATATTGTGACGAACCCAAGTTTGAACATTATGCACTAATATCATCATAGCTAATCTTCCAGATGCACCAACCGAGAATTGGACTCGGGTCCGTATCGTGGCAGGGTACTCCATAAAGTACACATATTTTTGTCATGCAGTTCTTCTGAAGCCTTAACTTTTGGTTTCACCTCTCGTGAAATCTATAAAGTTAAATGATATATTGTAACAAACCCAAGTTTGAACATTATGCACTAATATCATCATAGCTAATCTTCAAGATGCAAAAGCTGAGAATTGAATTGGGTTTGCATCGTGGCAAGGTACTATTCTACCACTAGACCACTGGTGCATCCACCTTTAGGCATATCCATAACGTACTTGTATTTTGGTCATGAAGTTCTTCTGAATTTCTTAACTTTTAGTTTCACCTCTCGATTTAAAAAAAAAAAAAAAAATAGCTCCATGGTGCTACTCGTGAAATCTATAAATGTAAATGATATATTGTTAAAAACCGAAGTTTAAACATTATGCACTATTATCATCATAGCTAATTTTCAAGATGCATCAGTTGAGAATCAAACTTGAGGCTATACTATGGTAGGGTATTATTATACCACTAGACTATTAGTTCCTCTACCTTTAAGCACATCCATAACATACTCGTATTTTGGTCATGCAATTCTTCCGAAGCCTACCTCTCAATTTAAAAATAAAAAGCTCGATAGTGCTACTCGTGAAATCTATAAATTTAAATGATATATTGTGTAAAAAGACTCAAGTTTAAACATTATGCACTATTATCATCAATAGCTAATCTTCAAGATGCAACAGTCAAGAATATCGAACACGTGTCTATACTATGGCAGGGTATTACTCTACCACTAGACTACCTTTAGGCACATCCATAACATACTCGTTTTTTTGTCATGCAGTTGTTACGAAGCCCTTAAACTCGTGAAATCTATAAATTTAAATGATATTGTGACAAACCTAAGTTTGAAAATTATGCACTAATATCATCATAGCAAATCTTCAAGATGTACCAGCCGAGAATCTAACTTGAGTCTATACCGTGGCAAGGTACTATAACACCACTAGACCACTGGTGCGTCTACCTTTAGGCATATCCATAATGGACTCGTATTTTGGTAATGCTGTTCTTCTGAAGACCTTAACTTTTAGTTTCACCACTCGATTTAAAAAATAAGGCTCCATAGTGCTACTCGTGAAATCTATAAATTTAAATGATATTTTAACAAACCGAAGTTTGAACATTATGCACACATATCATCATAGCTTATATTTAAATATTTAAATATATATATATATATATAATTTGGAAACAAATTTTGGTCCACCTTCCATTTCTCGCATTATTTTTATTAATCGTGTACCTTTCATTTTTGTTTGAACACAATAAAATACAAGAATGTTTTAATGTTCTACCTCCCATTTCTCTTTCTAATAATCCATATTAAATCCTATTTTTGCTTCTACTTCTCTATTTAAACTCATTATCTCTCCTATACTTTAACACAATTTTTTTATTTTTTTCATCTTATTCTTGAAAGAGTTTTTTATTCTATTGTGAGGAAATAGTTGTGAGTGATCAAATTGTAAATCTACTCTTTTAGATGGTTATGGTGTGTTCCTACAAAATTCAGATACTTGTAATGGTTTGATCCTGAACCGTGGAAAGGATTGAGTTTGTTCTTGAACTCGTAAAAAGAGCGGGGTGTAGCGGTTGGGCTTTGATCCGAGGAAAGAGTCGAGAAAAGTTTTTTAAAATTCTCAAGAGGCGCTTGGGGAGTGGAGTAGGTCGAGTTTGACCGAACCACTACAAAAGTACAATGTTATATTTTCCAACTCTTTCATGTTTAATCTTGAAATTGTTATTGTGATTTATTGCATGTTATAAGTTTTTCATAATTGCTTATTGTTATTTCTTGAACTATTTTATTGTATTAATTATCATCTTTTACTTATTTTTTTAAAAAAATAAATCATAATAAAAAAAATTAATCACTTAACTTTATTGTTAAAAGTCTATTCACCCCTCTAGGGTTGTCATACCGATCCAACAATTGGTAATAGAGCACCCCTCTTTTGTATAACTTCTACCTTAAAAATAATAGTTTAGAGATCATCATTGGTCCATCATTGAATTGAACTTAGGGATGTACCTCATATCAACATGGCTAATCTTCAAGATGCTCCAACCGAGAATCGAACTCGGGTCAATACTGTGGTAGGATACTATTCTACCAATAGACCACTAGTGCATCTACCTTAAAGAAGATCCATAACGTACTCGTATTTTGGTCATGCAGTTCTTCCGCACTAATATCATTATTGCAAATCTTCAAGATGCACCAGTCGAAAATCGAACTCGGGTCTGTACCGTGGCAGGGTACTATTCTACCACTAGACCACTGGTGCAGGTACCTTTTGGCATATCCATAACGTACTCATATTTTGGTCATGTAGTTCTACTGAAGCCCTTAACTTTTAGTTTCACCTCACGATTTAAAAAAAAAAAAGCTCGATAGTGCTACTCGTGAAATCTATAAATATAAACGATATTGTGACAAACCCAAGTTTGAACATTAGGCATTAATATCATTATAGCTAATCTTCAAGATGCACCAGTCGAGAATCGAACTCGGGTCCGTATCGTGGCAAGATACTCCATACAGTACACATATTTTGGTCATGCAGTTCTTCTGAAGCCCTTAACTTTTTGTTTCACATCTCGATATAAAAACAAAAAGCTCGATAGTGCTACTCATGAAATCTATAAAGTTAAAAGAAATATTGTACCAAACCAGTTTTGAACATTATGCACTAATATAATAATCATAGCTAATCTTCAAGATGCAAGAGCCGAGAATTGAATTCGGGTCTACATCGTGGCAGGGTACTATTCTACCACTAGACCACTGGTGCATGTACCTTCAGGCATATCCATAACGTACTCGTATTTTTGTCATGTAGTTCTTCTGAAGCCCTTAACTTTTAGTTTCACCTCACGATTTAAAAAAAAGAAAAAGCTCGATAGTGCTACTCGTAAATTCTATAAATATAAACGATATTGTGCAAACCCAAGTTTGAACATCAAGCACTAATATCATCATTGCCAATCTTCAAGATGCATCAGCCGAGAATCAAACTCGGGTCTGTACCGTGGCAGAGTACTATTCTACCACTAGGTCACCGGTGCATGTATCCTGAGCCATGTTCATAACTTACTCGTATTTTGGTCATGCAGTTATTCTGAAGCTCTTAATTCTTAGTTTCACCTCATCTGAAGCCCTTTAACTTTTTGTTTCACCATTCGGTTTAAAAATAAAAAGCTCGACACTTGTGAAATCTATAAAGTTAAATGATATATTGTAACAAACCCAAGTGTGAACATTATGCACTAATATAATAATCGTAGCTAAAATTTAAGATGCAAGAGCCGAGAATCGAATCTGGGTCTACATCGTGGCAGGGTACTATTCTACTACTAGACCACTAGTGCATGTACCTTCAGGCATATCCATAACGTACTCGTATTTTGGTCATGCAGTTCTTCTGAAGCCCTTAACGTTTAGTTTCACCTCACGATTTAAAAAAAGAAAAAGCTCGATAGTGCTATTCGTAAATTCTATAAATATAAACGATTTTGGGACAAAGCCAAGTTTGAACATTATGCACTAATATCAGCATTGCCAATCTTCAAAATGCACCAGCCGAGAATCAAACTCTAGTCTATACCGTGGCAGAGTACTATTCTACCACTAGACAACTGATGCATGTTCCTTTAGGCATATCCATAACATACTCGTATTTTGGTCATGCAGTTCTACTAAAGCCCTCAACTTTTAGTTTCACCTCACAATTTCAAAAAAAAAAAAAAAGCTCGATAGTGCTACTCGTGAAATCTAAAAATATAAACGATATTGTGACAAACACAAGTTTAAACATTATTAATTAATATCATCATAGCTAATCTTCAAGATGCACCAGTCGGGAATACAACTCCGGTCCGTATCGTGGACGGGTACTCCATAAAGTACACATAATTTGGTCATGCAGTTTTTATGAAGCCCTTAACTTTTTGTTTCACCTCTCGAATAAAAAATAAAAAGCTCGATAGTGCTACTCGTTAAATGATATACTATAACAAACCCAAGTTTGAACATTATGCACTAATATAATAATCATAGCTAATCTTCAAGATGCAAGAGCCAAGAATTGAATTCGAGTCTACATCGTAGAAGGCATATCCATAGCGTATAGTTTGAACATCATGCACTAATATCATCATTACAAATCTTCAAGATGCACCAGCCGAGAATCGAACTCGGGTCTGTACCGTGGCTAGGTTCTATTCTACCACTAGGTCACTGGTGCATGTACCTTGAGGCATATTCATAACTTACTCATATTTTGGTCATGCAGTTATTCTGAAGCCCTTAACTCTTAGTTTCACCTCATCTGAAGCCCTTTAACTTTTTGTTTCACCATTCGATATAAAAACAAAAAGCTCGACACTCTGAAATCTATAAAGTTAAATGATATATTGTAACAAACCCAAGTGTGAACATTATGCACTAATATAATAATCATAGCTAAAATTCAAGATGCAAGAGCCGAGAATCGAATCTGGGTCTACATCGTGGCAAGGTACTATTCTACTACTAGACCACTAGTGCATGTACCTTCAGGCATATCCATAACGTACTCGTATTTTGGTCATGCAGTTCTTCTGAAGCCCTTAACGTTTAGTTTCACCTCACGATTTAAAAAAAGAAAAAGCTCGATAGTGCTATTCGTAAATTCTATAAATATAAACGATTTTGGGACAAACCCAAGTTTGAACATTATGCACTAATATCAGCATTGCCAATCTGCAAAATGCACCAGCCGAGAATCAAACTCTAGTCTATACCGTGGCAGAGTACTATTCTACCACTAGACAACTGATGCATGTTCCTTTAGGCATATCCATAACATACTCGTATTTTGGTCATGCAGTTCTTCTAAAGCCCTCAACTTTTAGTTTCACCTCACGATTTCAAAAAAAAAAAAAAAGCTCGATAGTGCTACTCGTGAAATCTATAAATATAAACGATATTGTGACAAACACAAGTTTAAACATTATTAATTAATATCATCATAGCTAATCTTCAAGATGCACCAGTCGAGCATACAACTTTGGTCCGTATCGTGGACGGGTACTCCATAAAGTACACATATTTTGGTCATGTAGTTTTTCTGAAGCCCTTAACTTTATGTTTCACCTCTCGAATAAAAAATAAAGAGCTCGATAGTGCTACTCATTAAATGATATACTATAACAAACCCAAGTTTAAACATTGTGCACTAATATAATAATCATAGCTAATCTTCAAGATGCAAGAGCCAAGAATTGAATTCAGGTCTACATCGTGGCAAAGTACTATTCTACCACTAGACCACTGGTGCATGTACCTTCAGGCATATCCATAACGTACTCGTATTTTGGTCATGCAGTTCTTCTGAAGCCCTTACATTTTAGTTATACCTCACGATTTAAAAAAAGAAAAAGCTCGATAGTGCTACTCGTAAATTCTATAAATATAAACGATTTTGTGACAAACACAAGTTTGAACATTATGCATTAATATAATAATCATAGCTAATCTTCAAGATGCAAGAGCCGAGAATTGAATTCCGGTCTACATCGTGGCAGAGTACTATTCTACCACTAGACCACTGGTGCATGTACCTTCAGGCATATCCATAACGTACTCGTAATTTGGTCATGCAGTTCTTCTGAAGCCCTTAACGTTTAGTTTCACCTCACGATTTAAAAAAAGAAAAAGCTCGATAGTGCTACTCGTAAATTCTATAAATATAAACGATTTTGTGACAAACCCAAGTTTGAACATTATGCACTAATATCAGCATTGCCAATCTTCAAAATGCACCAGCCGAGAATCAAACTCTAGTCTATACCGTGGCAGAGTACTATTCTACCACTAGACAACTGATGCATGTTCCTTTAGGCATATCCATAACATACTCGTATTTTGGTCATGCAGTTCTTCTAAAGCCCTCAACTTTTAGTTTCACCTCACGATTTAAAAAAAAAAAAAGCTCGATAGTGCTACTCGTGAAATCTATAAATATAAACGATATTGTGACAAACACAAGTTTAAACATTATTAATTAATATCATCATAGCTAATCTTCAAGATGCACCAGTCGAGAATACAACTCGGGTCCGTATCGTGGACGGGTACTCCATAAAGTACACATATTTTGGTCATGCAGTTCTTCTGAAGCCCTTAACTTTTTGTTTAACAAAAAGCTCGATAGTGCTACTCGTTAAATGATATACTATAACAAACCCAAGTTTGAACATTATGCACTAATATAATAATCATAGCTAATCTTCAAGATGCAAGAGCCAAGAATTGAATTCGAGTCTACATCGTAGAAGGCATATCCATAGCGTATAGTTTGAACATCATGCACTAATATCATTATTACAAATCTTCAAGATGCACCAGCCGAGAATCGAACTCGGGTCTGTACCGTGGCTAGGTTCTATTCTACCACTAGGTCACTGGTGCATGTACCTTGAGGCATATTCATAACTTACTCATATTTTGGTCATGCAGTTATTCTGAAGCCCTTAACTCTTAGTTTCACCTCATCTGAAGCCCTTTAACTTTTTGTTTCACCATTCGATTTAAAAACAAAAAGCTCGACACTCGTGAAATCTATAAAGTTAAATGATATATTGTAACAAACCCAAGTGTGAACATTATGCAGTAATATAATAATCATAGCTAAAATTCAAGATGCAAGAGCCGAGAATCGAATCTGGGTCTACATCGTGGCAGGGTACTATTCTACTACTAGACCACTAGTGCATGTACCTTCAGGCATATCCATAACGTACTCGTATTTTGGTCATGCAGTTCTTCTGAAGCCCTTAACGTTTAGTTTCACCTCACGATTTAAAAAAAGAAAAAGCTCGATAGTGCTATTCGTAAATTCTATAAATATAAACGATTTTGGGACAAACCCAAGTTTGAACATTATGCACTAATATCAGCATTGCCAATCTGCAAAATGCACCAGCCGAGAATCAAACTCTAGTCTATACCGTGGCAGAGTACTATTCTACCACTAGACAACTGATGCATGTTCCTTTAGGCATATCCATAACATACTCGTATTTTGGTCATGCAGTTCTTCTAAAGCCCTCAACTTTTAGTTTCACCTCACAATTTCAAAAAAAAAAAAAAAGCTCGATAGTGCTACTCGTGAAATCTATAAATATAAACGATATTGTGACAAACACAAGTTTAAACATTATTAATTAATATCATCATAGCTAATCTTCAAGATGCACCAGTCGAGCATACAACTTTGGTCCGTATCGTGGACGGGTACTCCATAAAGTACACATATTTTGGTCATGTAGTTTTTCTGAAGCCCTTAACTTTATGTTTCACCTCTCGAATAAAAAATAAAGAGCTCGATAGTGCTACTCATTAAATGATATACTATAACAAACCCAAGTTTAAACATTGTGCACTAATATAATAATCATAGCTAATCTTCAAGATGCAAGAGCCAAGAATTGAATTCAGGTCTACATCGTGGCAAAGTACTATTCTACCACTAGACCACTGGTGCATGTACCTTCAGGCATAT
>NW_019268596.1:429470-439470 GCF_002738365.1 Cucurbita moschata | reverse complement strand
TCGGCATATCCATAACTTACTCGTATTTTTGTCATGTAGTTCTTCTGAACCCCTTAACTATTATGTTCACCTCACGATTTCAAAAACGAAAAAGTTCGATAGTGCTATTCGTCAATTCTATAAATATGAAGCAATTCTTCTGAAGCAATTAACTTTTATGTTCACCTCAAGATTTAAAAAAAGAAAAAGTTCGATAGTGCTATTCGTAAATTCTATAAATATGAACGATATTGTGACAAACCTAAGTTTGAGTTTGAACATTATGCACAATATCATCATTGTTAATCTTCAAGATGCACCACCAGCCGAGAATCGAAATCAGGTCTATACCGTGGCAGGGTACTATTCTACCACGAGACCACTAGAGCATGTACCTTCAGGCATATCCATAACTTATTCATATTTTGGTCATGCAATTCTTTTGAAGCCCTTAGCTCCTATTTACACCTCACGATTTAAAAAAAAAAAAAAAGCTCGATAGTGCTACTCGTGAAATCTATAAATATAAACGATATTGTGACAAACCCAAGTTTGAACATTATGCACTAATATCATCATAGCTAATCTTCCAGATGCACCAGCCGAGAATTGAACTCGGGTCCGTATCGTGGCAGGGTACTCCATAAAGTACACATATTTTTGTCATGCAGTTCTTCTAAAGCCCTTAACTTTTGGTTTCACCTCTCGTGAAATCTATAAAGTTACACGATATATTTTAACAAACCCAAGTTTGAACATTATGCACTAATAGCATCATAGCTAATCTTCAAGATGCAAGAGCTGAGAATTGAATTTGGGTTTGCATCGTGGCAAGGTACTATTCTACCACTAGACCACTGGTGCATCCACCTTTAGGCATGTCCATAACGTACTCGTATTTTGGTCATAAAGTTCTTCTGAATCCCTTAACATTTAGTTTCACCTCTCGATTTAAAAAAAAAAAAAAATAGCTCCATGGTGCTACTCGTGAAATCTATAAATGTAAATGATATATTGTTAAAAAAACCGAAGTTTAAACATTATGCCTATTATCATCATAGCTAATTTTCAAGATGCATCATTTGAGAATCGAACTTGAGGCTATACTGTGGTAGGGTATTATTATACCACTAGACTATTGGTTCCTCTACCTTTAAGCACATCCATAACATACTCGTATTTTGGTCATGCAATTCTTCCGAAGCCCTTAACTTTTTGTTTCACCTCTCAATTTAAAAATAAAAAGCTCGATAGTGCTACTCGTGAAATCTATAAATTTAAATGATATATTGTGTAAATAGACTCAAGTTTGAACATTATGCACTATTATCATCAATAGCTAATCTTCAAGATGCAACAGTCAAGAATATCGAACTCGAGTCTGTACTGTGGCAGGGTATTACTCTACCACTAGACTATTGGTGCTTCTACCTTTAGCACATCCATAACATACTCGTATTTTTGTCATGCAGTTGTTACGAAGCCCTTAAACTCGTGAAATCTATAAATTTAAATGATATTGTGAAAAACCAAAGTTTGAAAATTATGCACTAATATCATCATAGCAAATCTTCAAGATGTACCAGCCGAGAATCTAACTCGAGTCTATAATGTGGCAAGGTACTATAACACCACTAGACCACTGGTGCATCTACCTTTAGGCATATCCATAATGGACTCGTATTTTGGTAATGTTGTTCTTCTGAAAACATTAACTTTTAGTTTCACCACTCGATTTAAAAAATAAGGCTCCATAGTGCTACTCGTGAAATCTATAATTAACTTTTAGTTTCACCACTCGATTTAAAAAATAAGGCTCCATAGTGCTACTCGTGAAATCTATAAATTTAAATAATATTGTACACTCGATTTAAAAAATAAGGCTCCATAGTGCTACTCGTGAAATCTATAAATTTAAATAATATTGTAACAAACCGAAGTTTGAACATTATGCACGAATATCATCATAGGCATATCCATAATGGACTCGTATTTTGGTAATGCTGTTCTTCTGAAGACCTTAACTTTTAGTTTCACCACTCGATTTAAAAAATAAGGCTCCATAGTGCTACTCGTGAAATCTATAAATTTAAATAATATTGTAACAAACCGAAGTTTGAACATTATGCACGAATATCATCATAGGCATATCCATAATGGACTCGTATTTTGGTAATGCTGTTCTTCTGAAGACCTTAACTTTTAGTTTCACCACTCGATTTAAAAAATAAGGCTCCATAGTGCTACTCGTGAAATCTATAAATTTAAATAATATTGTAACAAACCGAAGTTTGAACATTATGCACTAATATCATCATAGCAAATCTTCAAGATGTACCAGCCGAAAATCTAACTCGAGTCCATAACGTGGCAGGGTACTATAACACCACTAGACCACTGGTGCATCTACCTTTAGGCATATCCATAATGGACTCGTATTTTGGTAATGCTGTTCTTCTGAGGACCTTAACTTTTAGTTTTACCACTCGATTTAAAAAATAAGGCTCCATAGTGCTACTTGAAATCTATAAATTTAAATAATATTGTAACAAATGAAGTTTGAACATTATGCACGAATATCATCATAGCTAATGTTCAAGATGCACCAGTATAGAGAATCAAACTCGGGTCTTTATCGTGGCAAGGTACTATTCTACCACTAGACCAGCAGTGCATGTACCTTTGGGATATTATGAAAAAACCAAGTTCGAACCTTATGCACTATTCTCATCATTGCTAATCTGATGCACCAACCGAGAATCAAACTCTTGTCTATATTGTGGAAGGGTACTATTTCTACCACTAGACCACTAGTGCATGTACCTTTAGGCATATCCATAACGTACTCGTATTTTGGTCATGCAGTTCTTCCGAAGCCCTTAACTTATAGCTTCACCTTGCGATTTAAAAAAAAAGCTCCATAGTGCTACTGGTGAAATCTATAAATTTAATGATATATTGAAACAAACCGAAGTTTGAACATTATGCACTAATTATCATCATATCTAAACTTCATTCTATCACTAGACCAGTGGTGCATCTACCAGTAGACATATCCATAACGTACTCGTATTTTGGTCATGCAGTTCTTCCGAAGCCCTTAACTTTTAGTCTCACCTCTTGATTTAGAAGAAAAAAAAAAGCTGGTTAGTTCTACTTGTGAAATCTATAAATTTAAATGAAGTTTGAAAATAATGCATTAATATGTAGACGCACCAGCCAAGAATCAAACACTCGAGTCTGTACCGTGGTAGGGTACTATTCTACCACTAGACCACTGGTGCATCTATCTTTAAGCATATCCATAATAAACTCGTATTTTGGTCATGCAGTTCTTCCGAAGCCCTTAACTTTTAGTTTCACCTCTCGATTTAAAAAATAAAAGCTCCATAGTGAAATCTATAAATTGAAATGATAAATTGTAACGAACACAAGTTTGAACATTATGCATTAATATCATAATAGTTAATCTTCAAGATGCATCAGTCGAGAATGGAACTCAGGTCCGTATCGTGGCATCGTACTTCATAAAGTACTCGTATTTTGGTCATGCAGTTCTTCTGAAGCCCTTGACTTTTAGTTTCACCACTCAATTTTTAAAAAAAATACTCCATAGTGCTAATTGTGAAATCTTTAAATTTAAATGATATATTGTAACAAACCAAAGTTTGAACATTATGCACTAATATCATCATAGCTAATCTTCAAGATGCACTAGCCGAGAATCAAACTTAGGTCTGTACCTTGGTAGGGTACTATTCTACCACTAGACAACTGGTGCATCTACCTTTAGGCATATCCATAACTCACTCGTAGAAAAAGAATCGTAGATTGACATTTATCAGGTGCAAGGGAGGCGTAGTGTATCAAGCCTGACAGAGGACACGTGCCACTCAATAAGAGAAGACAAACATTGAACCGTTGTGCTTTGAAACCAAGCTTGGGCATAAGCAACACCAAGGTAACGATGTCAATATGAGGGACAAAGATAGGCTATATAATGGCCTAGTAGCACCCCCAACCTTAACCTTGAAAGTCAACCTTGAAAGTCGGGTTTCCTAAAGAAGTTTGTTCATGCAACTTTAGAGTGAAGTCTGTTCATACGAAATATGAAACCTTGCCAAATTTGGTGTTAATCGGACACCGAACTGACGCTCCACGAGACTGCATAATACTTAAGGTAGGTAACTTCACAAGAGTGGTGGAGAGCACCATTCGATGAAGAAGAGAGTACCAACGTGAGCTTGTGTCGAAATGACTTTATTGAAGTAATGACTATAGCCACCTTTCGGTGTGAAAAATTTCATGAGCCCAATGAGAGTTCGAGAATGTTTGGGATGAAACTGCTTGACTTTTCCTTCTTCCACGGTAAAGCGACTTTGCTACTTCTCTTTCTCTAAGGAAATATTTTTGATGAGAAGAGAATTTTACTAAATAGTATAAAATTATTATTTGTTCATTATTCATTCATTTTCGTGAGGAAAAAAAAAAGAAAAGAAAAGAAGAGAAGGTTTCACATAAGGTTGAGACCTTTTTTGAAGTTAAGCATATTGAAATTAGCACACATGAATGAGTTAAGTTTAATGTCTTCGAGAAACTCTATAATAAATGAAGCTGCACGAAGACCAAATAAGTGTCAAGGAAGCGATTGACATATGAAGATGGTTAATGGAAGTTGGATGAACTGTAGTGCCAATATGGGAATGTGTTACAACCTTCTAGACTTTGCTACCATATGGGTTTATGCCATGGTTGTCTTAAGAGCCTCACCCCAAGGGTGCACTGTTATGTGCGACTAAAAGAATATGAGTGCGTAGTTTCCGTATTCATTCTGAAGCATGTTATTTCCAACGGGTTCATTCACAGGCAATCTGAAGTTTGGATCGTCATCAAGGATACTGAGATTAAGTGAGAGAGAGAGTCACAATCCATGGACCGATTGTGTCTCTGAGAAAGTCATCAAGGATGATGAATAGTTTAAGTGGAGGAGAATTTCACAACAATGCTACGAAAAGAGTAGGTTTTGACCCTCATATAACGATAGACGAAGCAGTGACCCTTAAATGGTGCCCATCCAGTCGCAAGAGTGCCAAGACAGATGAGTGCTATGATGTGACCAAGGAGGATGGTGCATCATCTAACACACCAAAGAGATCTTCATTAAGGCCAAATTGAGGCATATGAAAAATGGAGGCAATGATGTCGACATGAGAAACAAAGATAGGTTTGATAAAGGGTCGGGTAGGGCCTCGGGAGGGTTCCAAAAGAAGTTTGGGCATGTGGGTCTAGAATGAAATCCTTCCATATGAAACATGAAAGATCACCAAATTTGGGTGTAAATCGGACACTAGATATGCGCTCCATGAGACCATATGACTATTCGTCAAAATCATGCTTACTCCTACTCGACAAAAAAGGCCTGAAAATGCACTTTAGGGGAGGAGGTATGGTGTCAGCTCTCTACCACCCCTAACCATATGGCCTTTGCAAGCTACCTTGTAGCATATACTTGTGTCACAGTGAGAGGGAGCGTTGCAAGACTAGTGTCTTAGGTGACTTGCTTTAAAATATGTCTTTCAAGGATAGTGTTGGACAACATGAGTGTACCGACACTGCGCCCTCACCCATGTGTCAGAGGTTTGTATATGCACAGGCTATTTGGTATGAAGTCAATAAATTATATGACATGGATATGGGAGGGTGCAATGCCTCAATAGAGTTTGGATGGATTGTTATTTGAGTGGCCTAGACAATATGAGCGAAACATGGTTTCATCCTCGATTGACATGTCTGAGTAAGCTACGATGTCGATGGCATCATGGGACTTAGGATGGCATCATGACATGAAGGACATGCCAGAAACCAAGATGCAAAATCAAGATGCAACAACACATATGGATGACCTTTACTCTGAGTAGTGGCAAGGTTGTGTTGCATGGTTTGGCATAGTATAGAAGCAAGTTAGTTAAGGTCGCAGATGATTGAGCATTAACACACGGGCGGCGTGTGTGTTCGAACAAGCTTAGATTCTGCACAAGTTGTGTTCAATATGCATAGGCAAACCTAAACACTTGTCATGAGCGTGTTGAGATCGTGATGTAGTATGATTAAAAATATAGGATTGTGACATGCTACAACTATGAGGAGAACCCGAGACCGCAACCTGATCGTTTGCATTCAATTCGAATAATACCTGGAAACCATGTACTTGATCCAATAACCCCGACCCGATTTGATCCCTACGTGCCAATGAGAACACACCACCTGCCAAGAGTGTAATGCATGTTTTCTCTGAAGGCGCATATGTAGTCGTGCATGCACAACCTTCTGTGCACGTGAGCAATGCATGAGTTTTTTTTTTTTTATTGTCGTGTTTGACCTCCATTCGATTATTTTTCACTCTAATTTTGATACTAACCCTATTATAAATTGAATTATGATCTAGTAGAAAAATCTCAGAAATTCCAGAGCTCTTAAGATATAATAATAATAATAATAATAATAATAATAATAATAATAATAATAATAATAATAATAAAACATAATAGTTTGAGAAGACATGCATAGCCATCACAATTTTAAACATTATTAATTAATATCATCATAGCTAATCTTCAAGATGCACCAGTCGAGAAGACAACTCGGGTCCGTATCGTGGCAGGGTACTCCATAAAGTACACATATTTTTGTCATGCAGTTTTTCTGAAGCCCTTAACTTTTTGTTTCACCTCTCGATTAAAAAATAAAAAGCTCGATAGTGCTACTTGTTAAATGATATACTATAACAAACCCAAGTTTGAACATTATGCACTAATATAATAATCATAGCTAATCTTCAAGATGCAAGAGCCAACAATTGAATTCAGGTCTACATCGTGGCAAAGTACTATTCTACCACTAGACCACTGGTGCATGTACCTTCAGGCATATCTATAACGTACTCATATTTAGGTCATGCAGTTCTTCTGAAGCAAACTTTTAATTTCACCTCACGATTTAAAAAAAGAAAAAGCTAGATAGTGCTACTCGTAAATTCTATAAATATAAACGATATTGTGACAAACACAAGTTTGAACATTATGCACTAATATAATAATCATAGCTAATCTTCAAGATGCAAGAGCTGAGAATTGAATTCCGGTCTACATCGTGGCAGAGTACTATTCTACCACTAGACCTCTTGTGCATGTACCATCAGGCATATCCATAACGTACTCGTATTTTGGTCATGCAGTTCTTCTGAAGCCCTTAACTTTTAGTTTCACCTCACGATTTAAAAAAAGAAAAAGCTCGATAGTGCTACTCGTAAATTGTATAGATATAAACGATTTTGTGACAAACTCAAGTTTGAACATTATGCACTAATATTAGCACATCGTGGCAGGGTACTATTCTACCACTAGACCACTGGTGCATGTACCTTCAGGCATATCCATAACGTGGTCATGCAGTTCTTCTGAAGCCCTTAACTTTTAGTTTCACCTCACCATTTAAAAAAAGAAAAAGCTCGATAGTGCTACTCGTAAATTCTATAAATATAAACGATTTTGTGACAAACCCAAGTTTGAACATTATGCACTTATATCAGCATTGCCAATCTTCAAGATTCACCAGCCGAGAATCAAACTCTGGTCTATACCGTGGCAGAGTACTATTCTACCACTAGACCACTGATGCATGTACCTTTAGGCATATCCATAACATACTCGTATTTTGGTCATGCAGTTATTCTGAAGCCCTCAACTTTTAGTTTCACCTCACGATTTCAAAAAAAAAAAAAAAAAGCTCGATAGTGCTACTCGTGAAATCTATAAATATAAACGATATTGTGACAAACGCAAGTTTAAACATTATTAATTAATATCATCATAGCTAATCTTCCAGATGCACCAGTCGAGAATACAACTCGGGTCCGTATCGTGGCAGGGTACTCCATAAAGTACACATATTTTGGTCGTGCAGTTCTTCTGAAGCCCTTAACTTTTTGTTTCACTTCTCGATTAAAAAACAAAAAGCTCGATAGTGCTACTCGTTAAATGATATACTATAACAAACCCAAGTTTGAACATTATGCACTAATATAATAATCATAGCTAATTTTCAAGATGCAAAAGCCAAAAATTGAATTCGAGTCTACATCGTGGCAAAGCACTATTCTACCACTGATGCATGTACAGACTCATATCTATAACTTACTCGTAATTTGGTCATGCAGTTCTTCTGAAGCCATTTTCACCTCACGATTTAAAAAAAGAAAAAATTCGATAGTGCTACTCGTAAATTCTATAAATATAAACAATATTGTGACAAACCCAAGTTTGAACATCATGCATTAATATCATCATTGCAAATCTTCAAGATGCATCAGTCGAGAATCGAACTCGGGTTTGTACCGTTGTAGGGTACTATTCTACCACTAGACCACTAGTGCATGTAACTTCAGGCATATCCATAACTCACTCGTATTTTTGTCATGCAATTCTTCTGAAGCCCTTAGCTTTTAGTTTCACCTCACGATTTAAAAAAAAGAAAAAGCTCAATAGTCCTACTCCTAAATTCTATAAATATAAACAATATTTTGACAAACCCAAGTTTGAACATCATGCATTAATATCATCATTGCAAATCTTCAAGATGCACCAGCCGAGAATCAAACTCGGGTTTGTACCGTGGCATGGTACTATTCTACCACTAGACATCTGGTGCATGTACCTTCACGCATATCCATAACTTACTCGTAATTTGGTCATGCAGTTCTTCTGAAGCCCTTAACTTTTATGTTCACCTCACGATTTAAAAAAAGAAAAAGTTCGATAGTGCTACTCTTAAATTCTATTCACCTCACGATTTAAAAAAAGAAAAAGTTCGATAGTGCTACTCTTAAATTCTATAAATATAAACAATATTGTGACAAACCCAAGTTTGAACATCAAGCATTAATATCATCATTGTAAATCTTCAAGATGCATCAACCAAGAATCGAACTCAGGTCTATACCGTGGCAGGGTACTATTCTACCACTAGACCACTGGTGCATGTAACTTTTGGCATATCCATAACTTACTCCTATTTTTGTCATGCAGTTCTTCTGAAGCCCTTAACTATTATGTTCACCTCACGATTTAAAAAACGAAAAAGTTCGATAGTGCTATTCGTAAATTCTATAAACTATTATGTTCACCTCACGATTTAAAAAACGAAAAAGTTCGATAGTGCTATTCGTAAATTCTATAAAAATGAAGCAGTTCTTCTGAAGCACTTAACTTTTATGTTCACCTCACGATTTAAAAAAAGTAAAAGTTCGTTAGTGCTATTCGTAAATTCTATAAATATGAACGATATTGTGACAAACCTAAGTTTGAGTTTGAACATTATGCACAATATCATCATTGTTAATCTTCAAGATGCACCACCAGCCGCGAATCGATATCAGGTCTATACGGTGGCAGGGTACTATTCTACCACGAGACCACTAGAGCATGTACCTTCAGGCATATCCATAACTTATTCATATTTTGGTCATGCAATTCTTCTAAAGCCCTTACCTCCTATTTTCACCTCACGATTTAAAAAAAAAAAGCTCGATAGTGCTACTCGTGAAATCTATAAATATAAACGATATTGTGACAAACCCAAGTTTGAACATTATGCACTAATATCATCATAGCTAATCTTCCAGATGCACCAGCCGAGAATTGAACTCGAGTCCGTATCGAGGTAGGGTACTCCATAAAGTACACATATTTTTGTCATGCAGTTCTTCTGAAGCCCTTAACTTTTGGTTTCACCTCTCGTGAAATCTATAAAGTTAAATGATATATTGTAACAAACCCAAGTTTGAACATTATGCACTAATAGCATCATAGCTAATCTTCAAGATGCAAGAGCCGAGAATTGAATTTGGGTTTACATCGTGGCAAGGTACTATTCTACCACTAGACCACTGGTGCATCCACCTTTAGGCATATCCATAACGTACTCGTATTTTGGTCATGAAGTTCTTCTGAATCCCTTAACTTTT
>NW_019268596.1:367121-429245 GCF_002738365.1 Cucurbita moschata | reverse complement strand
CCGAGAATTGAATTTGGGTTTACATCGTGGCAAGGTACTATTCTACCACTAGACCACTGGTGCATCCACCTTTAGGCATATCCATAACGTACTCGTATTTTGGTCATGAAGTTCTTCTGAATCCCTTAACTTTTCGTTTCACCTCTCGATTTAAAAAAAAAAAATAGCTCCATGGTGCTACTCGTGAAATCTATAAATGTAAATGATATATTGTTAAAAAAATCGAAGTTTAAACATTATGCACCGAGAATTGAATTTGGGTTTACATCGTGGCAAGGTACTATTCTACCACTAGACCACTGGTGCATCCACCTTTAGGCATATCCATAACGTACTCGTATTTTGGTCATGAAGTTCTTCTGAATCCCTTAACTTTTAGTTTCACCTCTCGATTTAAAAAAGAAAAAATAGCTCCATGGTGCTACTCGTGAAATCTATAAATGTAAATGATATATTGTTAAAAAAACCGAAGTTTAAACATTATGCACTATTATCATCATACCTAATTTTCAAGATGCATCAGTTGAGAATCGAACTTGAGGCTATACTGTGGTAGGGTATTATTATACCACTAGACTATTGATTCCTCTACCTTTAAGCACATCCATAACATACTCGAAAAAACCCAAGTTTGAACATTATGCACTAATATCATTATAGCAAATCTTCAAGATGTACCAGCCGAGAATCTAACTCGAGTCTATAACGTGGCAGGGTACTATAACACCACTAGACCATTGGAGCATCTACCTTTAGGCATATCCATAATGGACTCATATTTTGGTAATGCTGTTCTTCTGAAGACCTTAATTTTTAGTTTCACCACTCGATTTAAAAAATAAGGCTCCATAGTGCTACTCGTGAAATCTATAAATTTAAATAATATTGTAATAAACCGAAGTTTGAATATTATGCACGAATATCATCATAGCTAATGTTCAAGATGCACTAGCAGAGAATCAAACTCGGGTCATTATCGTGGCAAGGTACTATTCTACCACTAGACCAGTAGTGCATGTACCTTTGGGCATATCTATAACGTACCCGTATTTTGGTCATGCAATTCTTTCGAAGGCCTTGACTTTTAGACCATTGGTGCATCCATCTTTAGGCATATCCATAACGTACTCGTATTTTAGTCATGAAGTTCTTGTGAATCCCTTAACTTTTAGTTTCACCTCTCGATTTTAAAAAAAAAATAGCTCCATGGTTCTACTCGTGAAATCTATAAATGTAAATGATATATTGTTAAAAACCGAAGTTTAAACATTATGCACTAGTGGTATGGTATTATTATACCACTAGACTATTGGTTCCTCTACCTTTAAGCACATCCATAACATACTCGTATTTTGGTCATGCAATTCTTCCGAAGCCCTTAACTTTTTGTTTCACCTCTCAATTTAAAAATAAAAAGCTCGATAGTGCTACTCGTGAAGTCTATAAATTTAAATGATATATTGTGTAAAAAGGCTCAAGTTTGAACATTTTGAACTATTATCATCAATAGATAACCTTCAAGATGCAAGAGTCAAGATATCGAACTTGGGTCTATACTATGGCAGGGTATTACTCTACCACTAGACTACCTTTAGGCACATCCATAACATACTCGTATTTTTGTCATGCAGTTGTTACGAAGCCCTTAAACTCGTGAAATCTATAAATTTAAATGATATTGTGACAAACCTAAGTTTGAAAATTATGCACTAATATCATCATAGCAAATCTTCAAGATGTACCAGCCAAGAATCTAACTCGAGTCTATACCGTGGCAGGGTATTATAACATCACTAGACCATTGGTGCATCTACCTTTAGGCATATCCATAATGGACTCGTATTTTGGTAATGTTGTTCTTCTGAAGACCTTAACTTTTAGTTTCACCACTCGATTCAAAAAATAAGGCTCCATAGTGCAACTCGTGAAATCTATAAATTTAAATGATATTGTAACAAACCGAAGTTTGAGCATTATGCACGAATATCATCATAGGTAATGTTCAAGATGCACCAGCAAAGAATCAAACTCGGGTCTTTATCGTGGCAAGGTACTATTCTACCACTAGACCAGTAGTGCATGTACCTTTGGGCATATCCATAACGTACCCGTATTTTGGTCATGCAATTCTTCTGAAGGCCTTAACTTTTAGTTTCACCTCTTGATTTAAAAACAAAAAGCTCGATAGTGCTACTCGTGGATATTATGAAAAAACCAAGTTCAAACATTATGCACTAATATCATCATTGCTAATCTGATGCACAAACCGAGAATCAAACTCTGGTCTGTATTGTTGAAATGTACTATTTCTACCACTAGACCACTAGTTCATGTATCTTTGGGCATATCCAAAACGTACTCGTATTTTGGTCATGCAGTTCTTCCGAAGCCCTTAACTTATAGCTTCACCTTGCGATTTAAAAAAAAAAGCTCCATAGTGCTACTCGTGAAATCTATAAATTTAATGACATTGAAACAAACCGAAGTTTGAACATTATGCACGAATTATCATCATATCTAAACTTCATTCAAGATGCAAGAGCCGAGAATCGAACTCTAGTCTGAATCGTGGCAGGGTACCATTCTATCACTAGACCAGTAGTGCATCTACCAGTAGACATATCCATAACGTACTCGTATTTTGGTCATGCGGTTCTTCCGAAGCCCTTAACTTTTAGTCTCACCTCTTGATTTAGAAGAAAAAAAAAGCTGGATAGTTCTACTTGTGAAATCTATAAATTTAAATAATATTGTGACAAACCCAAGTTTGAGCATGGACTAATATCATCATAGCTAATCTTCAAGATGCACCAACCGAGAATAGGCATATCCATAAGGTACTCGTATTTTGGTCATGTAGTTCTTCCGAAGCTAGTGCTACTCGTGAAATCTATAAATTTAAATGAAGTTTGAAAATAATGCATTAATAATCAAATAGCTAATCTTCAAGATGCACCAACCAAGAAACGAACCCTCGGGTCTGTACCGTGGTAGGGTACTATTCTACCACTAGACCACTGGTGCATCTATCTTTAAGCATATCCATAATAAACTCGTATTTTGGTCATGCAGTTCTTCCGAAGCCCTTAACTTTTAGTTTCACCTCTCGATTTAAAAAATAAAAGCTCCATAGCGTTACACATGAAATCTATAAATTGAAATGATAAATTGTAACGAACACAAGTTTGAACATTATGCATTAATATCATCATAGCTAATCTTCAAGATGCATCAGTCGAGAATCGAACTCAGGTCCGTATCGTGGCATGGTACTCCATAAAGTACTCGTATTTTGGTCATGCAGTTCTTCTGAAGTCCTTGACTTTTAGTTTCACCACTCGATTTTAAAAAAAAATACTCCATAGTGCTACTTGTGAAATCTATAAATTTAAATGATATATTGTAACAAACCGAAGTTTGAACATTATGCACTAATATCATTATAGCTAATCTTCAAGATGCACCAGCCGAGAATCAAACTTAGGTCTGTACCTTGGTAGGGTACTATTCTACCACTAGACAACTGGTGCATCTACCTTTAGGCATATCCATAACTCACTCGTAGAAAAAGAATCGTAGATTGACATTTATCAGGTGCGAGGGAGGCGTAGTGTATCAAGCCTGACAGAGGACACGTGCAACTCAATAAGAGAAGACAAACATTGAACCGTTGTGCTTTGAAACCAAGCTTGGGCATAAGCAACACCAAGGTAACGATGTCAATATGACGAACAAAGATAGGCTATATAAAGGCCTAGTAGCACCCCCAACCTTAACCTTGAAATTCAACCTTGAAAGTCGGGTTTCCTAAAGAAGTTTGTGCATGCAACTTTAGAGTGAAGTCTGTTCATACGAAATATGAAACCTTGCCAAATTTGGTGTTAATCGGAC
The DNA here is from genome assembly GCF_002738365.1 of Cucurbita moschata. Taxonomy (NCBI): domain Eukaryota; kingdom Viridiplantae; phylum Streptophyta; class Magnoliopsida; order Cucurbitales; family Cucurbitaceae; genus Cucurbita; species Cucurbita moschata. Next base: position 425,354 of record NW_019268596.1, on the reverse strand, counting down.
ATCGGACTGACGCTCCACAAGACTGCATAATACTTAAGGTAGGTAACTTCACAAGAGTGGTGGAGAGCACCATTCGCTGAAGAAGAGAGTACCAACTCAGCTATGTGGTTCTTAAAAAAAAAAAAAAAAAATCCTGAAGCTTAGCTGCTACTAGAAAGAAAGTAGGTAGCAGCTAAGCAAAGCTAATCCATTTTCTTTTCATACTTATAAAGTAAAAGCTAGAGCTAATAGCAAAAGTAAAGTGAGTGGAGAGCCACTACTATCTGTTCCTAATTTCCTAGGCCCGGTCACCATCCTCGTATCCCTTATGCTCAGGAGTGGGATCCATGGTGACCCTAAGAAACCTCCCTTCTCTAATGCTACAAAAAGTGTTAAATATTGATTTCGTGAGCTTGTGTCGAAATGACTTTATTGAAGTAATGACTATAGCCACCTTTCGGTGTGAAAAATTTCATGAGCCCAATGAGAGTTCGAGAATGTTTGGGATGAAACTGCTTGACTTTTCCTTCTTCCACGATAAAGCGACTTTGCTACTTCTCTTTCTCTAAGGAAATATTTTTGATGAGAAGAGAATTTTACTAAATAGTGTAAAATTATTACTTGTTCATTATTCATTCATTTTCCTGAGAAAAAAAAAACAAAGGTTTCACATAAGGTTGAGACCTATTTTGAAGTTAAGCATAACGAAATTAGCACACATGAATGAGTTAAGTTTAATGTCTTCGAGAAACACTACAATAAATGAAGCTGCACGAAGACCAAATAAGTGTCAAGGAAGCGATTGACATATGAAGATGGTTAGTGGGAGTTGGTTGAAGTCTAGTGCCAATATGGGAATGTGTTACAACCTTCTAGACTTTGCTACCATATGGGTTTATGCCATGGTTGTCTTAGAAGCCTCACCCCAAGGGTGCACCGTTAAGTGTGACTAAAAGAATATGAGTGTTGAGGCAAAGGTGACCATATCTAGGGTGCGCTCCTAACATAGGTATGGATATGCCAACACTAACTAATTTGATCATGGTTTTTCTTGTGAGTCCCGGTTAGAGTTCGAGAGAAGGGCGAGGGAGGCCGTGGTGGGATAGTCCACAACCATTAGACAATTGTTTTTGTGCTTATGTTGCAAGACTCGGAGACCAAGAATAGACCCGTAAGTTGGATAGTTCATAAGTAGTGCGTAGTTTCCGTATTCATTCTGAAGCATGTTATTTCCAACGGGTTCATTCGCAGGCAATCTGAAGTTTGGATCGTCATCAAGGATACTGAGATTAAGTGAGAGAGAGAGTGACAATCCATGGACCAATTGTGTCTCTGAGGAAGTCATCAAGGATGATGAATAGTTTAAGTGGAGGAGAATTTCACAACAATGCTACGAAAAGAGTAGGTTTTGACCCTCATATAACGATAGACGAAGCAGTGACCCTCAAATGGTGCCCATCCAGTCGCAAGAGTGCCAAGACAGATGAGTGCCATGATGTGACCGAGGAGGATGGTGCATCATCTAACACACCAAAGAGATCTTCATTAAAGCCAAATTGAGGCATATGAAAAACAGAGGCAATGATGTCGACATGAGAAACAAAGATAGGTTTGATAAAGGGTCGGGTAGGGCCCCGGGAGGGTTCCAAAAGAAGTTTGGGCATGTGCATCTAGAATGAAATCCTTCCATATGAAACATGAAAGGTCACCAAATTTGGGTGTAAATCGGACACTAAACATGCGCTCCATGAGACCATATGACTATTCGTCAAAATCATGCTTACTCCTACTCGACAAAAAAGGCCTAAAAATGCACTTTAGGGGGAGGTATGGTGTCAGCTCTCTACCACCCCTAACCATATGGCCTATGCAAGCTACCATGTAGCATATACTTGTGTCACAGTGAGAGGGAGCGTTGCAAGACTAGTGTCTTAGGTGACTTGTTTTAAAATATGTCTTTCAAGGACAGTGTTGGACAACATGAGTGTACCGACACTGCGCCCTCACCCATGTGTCGAAGGTTTGTATATGCATTGGCTATTTGGTATGAAGTCAATAAATTATATGACATGGATATGGGAGGGTGCAATGCCTCAATAGAGCTTGGATGGATTGATATTTGAGTGGCCTAGACAATATGAGCGAAACACGGTTTCATCCTCGATTGACATGTTTGAGTAAGCTACGATGTCGATGGCATCATGGGACTTAGGATCGCATCATGACATGAAGGTCATGCCAGGAACCAAGATACAAAATCAAGATGCAACAACACATACGAATGACCTTTACTCTGAGTAGAGGCAAGGTTGTGTTGCATGGTTTGGCCTAGTATAGAAGCAAGTTAGTTAAGGTCGCAGATGATTGAGCATTTACACACGGGCGGCGTGTGTGTTCGAACAAGCTTAGATTCTACACAAGTTGTGTTCAATATGCATAGGCAAACCTAAATACTTGTCATGAGCGTGTTGAGATCGTGATGTCGTATGATTAAAAATATAGGATTGTGACATGCTACAACTATGAGGAGAACCCGAGGCCGCAACCTGATCGTTTGCATTCAACTCGAATAATACCTGGAAACCATGTACTTGATCCAATAACCCCGACCCGATTTGATCCCTACGTGCCAATGAGAACACACCATCTGCCAAGAGTGTAATGCATCTTTTCTCTAGAGGCGCATATGTACTCGTGCATGCACAACCTTCTGTGCACGTTAGCAATGCATGAGTTTTTTTTAATTTTATTTTATTGTCGTGTTTGACCTCCATTCGATTATTTTTCACTCTAATTTTGATACTAACCCTATTATAAATTGAATTATGATCTAGTAGAAAAATCTCTGAAATTTCAGAGCTCTTAAGATACAATAATAATAATAAAAAAAAAATAGTTTGAGAAGACATGCATAGCCATCACAATTTTCTCAAGTAATACTTGTCTGGATCCCAAGCATGCAAGCATATCTTACCTTAGGTAGTTAGAATATGCATGTTTAAAACCTTGGAATGACGTTTCTAAATGAAAATGCAAGTATGTTATATAAAATTGCCAAAATACCACCAAGATAAGAATTTATGATGCATGTCGATTTAAATATTTTTCGTTATGCTAGAATGGAGAATGGGTTATTTTAATCTGCGCTTCGAGCCATTGATGGATTTTACCTCTCCGTTGAGCTTGTATGAGTGCATGATATTGTATGTTTAGCTCCATGAGGTTGATTGTGTGTTCTCTTTATAGAGCATGCTTTTCTGCTCAGAGATGAGATTCGGGCGCTAGAGTTAGGTTGGCTGGACGATAACCTAGGTCAGGATGCCTCTAGTAGACTGAGTACCTTATGATTGTGAGCAGAGGTCAACAATAACTAAGAAAACTTGAGGAGTCAGGTACCCTGAAGTGAAAGTTAGCATGAAGCTACCTAGTCCTCTAAACAACCTAGTGGACCTCAACAATGCACAGAGATGACCAAGGGGATTTTTAGAATATGTGTTCTATGCTGTAGGTAATCAATATGAATATCTCCGTAACAAGCATGCATGAATGAACCAAATTAAGATTAGGGCATTACAACCAGAAATATTTACAAGTAAATCTCGGTTAGTATTTTTTCTGTAGGTTGTGCACCTCAATATCATGAGCAATAATCAAAGGTCTAGATTTGTGTGCACTCAAAAAATTGGATTAGCTCCAAAAAGCTAACCCCGAAAAGTCTTAAAAAGGTTAGGTGAGTTTTAAACTACCTAGATGCCCTTAAGAACCTAGTAGATTTCGAGGAGAAAGATGACTTAGAAAACTTAACATACCTAGTAGCTGTGTGACGGTATCACTAGTCTTAGCCTCATATCCCCTCTAGTACATCTTTAGTTCGCAGCCTTCGTAGTGGTAGTGGTATAACTACTATCAAGTTAAGTCTAGGTCGAACAGTGTAGCACGACGAGGCTATCCAAGTGCTACTATCATGTGTGGAAATGGCTTGGGATCTCCCCAGCAAGACCTTTGGTGCTATAAACTGTGATAGGTAAATTTGTCATTTTGACCTCCCATTCATAATTAGAGGTCTTGATTAGCCCTAATAGGACAGCTAAGAATGAAGAAAAAAAGGAAAAAAAAAACAAGAAAAAAAAGAAAAGAAAAGGAAAGGAAAAGGGAGAGAAGAAGATAAGGATTTTGCGTTCTTGAAAAAGAGTCAGAGAGAATGTTGTAATCAGCTCCAAATGGTTGTTTGGAATAGGAATTTTTTGGATTTCCTTCCCAAGAATTGCTCAAGTAAGTTTGAAAAACCATTCTTGACTTTTGATTTGTTTAAATCCGACAAATAACAGAAGGAAAGTGTTTCAAGTTCTTGATTTTAACTTTTCTTAAGATTGGAGAGCTTTTCTTAGATTAAGTTCCAATCTTTTAGTATGTTGATATTGGAGAGATGTCACACAAGTTTTATGAAGGAAGTTGTTGTTGATTCAGACCGGAAGACGGTGTTATGATGAACGTCAAGTAATGGTAAGTTTTTTAAGTTTTGAATTGTTGACAAAATTTATACTTGATTATTTCTTGCTACGGGAAATTCAGAGAAAAATACATATATGTAGATGGGTTAAAAATCTACATATTTGGTAATGGAATCAAATTGATTCGAGGTCTCGGTAAGAAGTTACAAAATTCAAAAGTTATTACAAAGGAAATTTGGAACCACATCGTTTTTCTGAAAAATTGAACATGGATGAAGAGGGAGCAGACACGCGTTGGTAGGTGGCGGCGATAGTGCGTCTGTAGTAGAGTGGGACACGTGGCAACACATTGAGTGGAGATATTCATTCGACAACTCGTGTTTAACTCGAGACATGCACGCCCGCAACTTGTGAACCTTCGACCAAAATCGGAAGTGCAACTCGAACCCAATCCAGTTATTTGACTGCTGATTCTTATTTGCAGCAACCCTCTGCATGTGATAGTTTTGCGTAAAATCGCGCATGAAAAGTCTTTCCCGGTGCGTTTAAGTTTGTGTGAGTCTCTTCTTCCCCCGTTTGACCTATATTTAACAATTCTTCATTTCAATATTAATACTAACCATGATAGTGCTTGAAATAGGACCTACGGGAGAAATTTCAAAAATTTTGGAACTTCTAACATGCGAAAAAGCTAGCTCAGGCAAACATATATCATCCAAGTAGGTAACCACAAGAACTTTAGGTAAGTAATACTTATAGGGATTGCTAGGACGTGCTAGCATGCGAGCATTACTTACGTTTCATGGTTAGAAAATGCATGTTAAGGACTTGAGAAAGGTGTATTTGGATAAGTATGTACTATATGTATGTGATGGTAAAATTACTATTATGCCCTTGGTTGATATTTCTGGGAAACATGTTGTTTTATGTATTATGTAAAGCTAGATATGAGATATGCATGACTAGAATATCAATTGAGCAATAAAGATGAGTATGTTATGCACGATGTAAGAAATTACAAAACTGTCTCTACGATGATATGTTTTTTTTAATGTTGTTTTATATGCTTTCTGTTGTGTTAGAAAAGAGGATGGACTATTATGATCTATGTTCTGGGTGATCAATGGATGTTGTCTCCCCGTTGAGTTTTTTTACCTGTATATATGTATTATACATTGTCTTAACCCTAGGTGTTTAACTGTGTGTTTTCCTTGTAAAGCGTGTTTATCTACACAGAGCTGGATGTTAGATTTTGGTGTTAGAATAATTTGATTTGGTTAAATAAACATCATTTTTTTCATATAGTTAGATTATTTTTAGGTTAAATAAACATCATTTTTTTTCATATAGTTGGATTATTTTTAGCTATTTAGTTTATCTACTCTTTATTTCTCTTATTTCTCTGAGTTATTCGTAAGGCTATAATATCATCAAACTCAAATTGTTTAGCCAAGTTCAATATTCAATAATATCATGAAACTCAAATTGTTTAGCCAAGTTCAATATTCAATAATATCATTAAACTCAAATTTTTTTATGTTTCAGGCTTAGTCATTCTTCGATCAAAATTGGACTGAGAAAAATATTGAAATTTATGAGAACACAGCTGAAGAAGGAGAAATCACAGAGGAAAGGACAAAACCGATTGCTGAAACAATTGAACCAGTTGCTGAAAACGAAGAGGGAGAAATCACGGAGGAAACAACTGAACTAGTTGCTGAAACCGTCGAACTAGTTGCTGATAACACTTTTCTAGTAGCTATTGCACAAAATTTGTCAATAAGGGATGAGAGAAATCGACATCCACCTGTATGGTATGCATATTATAATTTCGGTGAAGGCTTATCTGAAGAGGATGAAGAAAAGGAATTCTTAATGATTTCAGATCCGGTGCATTTTGAGGAAGTTGTCAAAAGTCCAAAATGGAGATTGGTTATGAATGAAGAAATCAAATCCAATGAAAAAAAAAACGAGACACAAAACTTGGAGGTTCTACCGGCGGGGAGCAAAGAAAATAAGAGAGAAATGGATATATAAGAGCAAGGTAAATGAATCTGGAGAAGTTGATAAATACAAAGCAAGATTGACGGTAAAAGGCTACACACAAGAGTAATGAATTGATTTTACGGAAGTGTATGCACCTGTGGCCATAATAGATACTATTAGAATGATAATTGCTTTTGCAACCTAGAAAGATTGGAAACTCTATCGGTTAGATGTCAAATCAACTTTTTGACGAGTTAAAAGAAGATATTTTTGTTGAACAACCAAAATGCTAATTCCAAATGGGAAGTGAGGGGATGGTGTACAAACTCCAAAAGGCTCTCTATGGGTTAAAACAAGCACCTAGAACATATGTTTAGTCGAAAAGAATCATACTTCATTAAGAAAGGATTCAAAAGCAGTTCCAATGAGCAGACACTCTTCATCAAGAGGAAAGGAGGCAAAATTCTTATTGTAGGCATTTATGTTGATGATCTTTATTTATTGGAGATGATGAATAATTATTGGAGTTTAAATGTTCATGAAGAAAGAGTTTGATAGGTCTGACTTAGGTCATATCAGATTTTTGATCCTTAATCTCAAATTAATTAATGTTTTGATGATAACAAACCTACACGTAATTGTTAACAATTATGAGTCTACAGGGTAAAGTTGGAAATAACGATTCCAACGCATTTTTCAATTACTCAAATCAGAGCCAAAACGAAGAAGTTACCGTCCAAACAAAATGTCTAACGTGCTGATGTGGCGGCAAAATTGAATCATGGACCAATCAAAGGAGGACACTTACAACTTTGAAAGAATAATAAATAGGGAGTTTTTAATTACTTTTAAAAGCGAACCAATCAAAGTAGGACACTTACAACTTTGAAAGAATAATAAATAGGGAGTTTTTAATTACTTTTAAAAGCGAGGTTTTATAACAACATCATATATAATTTGAATTATAAAAAAAAAAATCGTTACTCACATTATTTTTATTAATTTTAACACAACTTTAACACAACTTTCATATTTCATAATTTTTTTTTATCTCAATTTTTCTAAAGTTTCCATGGTTGCTCTCTCTCCAAGCTTCCAAGTTTATTTTTCTTCATCTTATTCTCGAAAGAGTTTTTTATTTTATTGTGAGGAAATAGTTGTGAGTGATCAAATTGTAAATCTACTCTTTTAGATGGTTATAGTGTGTTCCTACAAAATTCAGATACTTGTAATGGTTTGATCTTGAGCCGTGGGAAGGATTGAGTTTGCTCTTGAACTCGTAAAAAAAGCGGGGTGTAGCGGTTGGGCTTTGATCCGAAGAAAGAGTTGAGAAAAGTTTTTTAAAATTCTCAAGAGGCGCATGGGGAGTGGAGTAGGTTGAGTTTGACCGAACCACTACAAAACTACAATGTTATATTTTTCAACTGTTTCATGTTTAATCTCGAAATTGTTATTGTCATTTATTGCATGTTATAAGTTTTTCATAATTGCTTATTGTTATTTCTTGAACTATTTTATTGTATTAATTATCATCTTCCACTTATTTTTTTTTTAAAATAAATCATAATAAAAAAAATTAATCACTTAACTTTATTGTTAAAAGTCTATTCACCCCTCTAGGGTTGCCATACCGATCCAACAATTGGTATTAGAGCAGGTTGCTCTTATAGATTTTTTATGTAAACTTTATTGTTAGAGTTTATGGTAAACCTACGTGTTAATAATGGTTTTTATGAAGAACAATCAATCTCTAGGCCTCCTTACTTTGATGGAACAAATTATACTTATTGTAAAGCTAATTTGTTTGCAATCCGTTGATTATCAGTTATCAATTATGGTTAAGTGTTAGCAAAGACCCATACATCCCAATAATAAAATGGAGGATGAATTTGATGAGTGAAAAAGTGTTATTTTAATACTAATTCTACAAATGTCTTTATTATGTCCTAAGTAAGGATGAATTTAGTAGAGTATCTATGTGTTCTTCGACGTATGAAACTTGAAAAACTCTTGAGGGAACAAATCAAGTTAAAGAAAGAAAGATTAACATGTTAGTTTATAATTATGAACTAATTAAATTGGATGCAAATGAATCTATACGTGATATCTTTACTAGATTTCCTAATATTCTAAATGCTTTGAAAAATCTTGGAAAAATATATTCTACTCCGGAAAATGTAAGGAAAATTCTCAGGTCTCTGCCTAAAAGTTGGGAAGCAAAGGATCTCACAAAGCTTCCTTTGGATGAACTTGTTGGTTCTCTCATGACACATGAGATTACCATGAATGAGCACATGATAGAGGAATCCAAAAAGAAGAAAAGAATAGCCCTAAAGTCCATCACATTGGAAGTTGACTCCGACGATGAGGAAGCCCCTAATGAAGATGATGTTGCCTACTTCACACGTAAGTATAAAAAATAACAGGGTGAAAAAAGCAGGGTCATATGCTATGAAAACATGATGAGATAATATGCTATGAATGAAAAAAGCAGGGTCATATAAGAACGGATTGTCTCTCCTCAAATCATCTAAGAAATCCAAGTTAAAAGCAATGAGGGCTACTTGGGATGATTGTGATGAAAGTGCATGTGATGAAAAAGTAGCAAATATTTGCTTCATGGTTCATGGTGACAAAGAGGATGAACAAGATGATGAGGTTTGTTTGAAAGCCTCCAATAAAAATAAGTGGTACTTGGATAGTGGTTGACACATGACGAGAAATCAATTCAAGTTTGTGAATTTTTCCAAGAAGGATGGTGGCTTAATAACCTTTCGTGACAACAAGAAGGGTAAAATAAATGGTGAGGGTACTGTAGCTAATGACACTTGTACTCTTATTCAAAATCTATTTTAAACTGATGGTTTAAAGCATGACTTGCTGAGCATTAGTCAATTATGTGATAAAGATTTTAGAGTTATATTTGATAAAAATAATTGCATAATTAAAAATGTTACTGATAAAAAAGTTTTGTTCATTGGAAAAAGAGATGACAGTGTGTAAACTAATGATTTAAATTATTGTCCTACAAGATAAATGTCTTTCGGCTTTGCACAATAACTCTTGGCTATGGCATAGAAGATTAGGACAGGCTAGTATGTACTTCATTTCAAATATCTCAACAAATTCATTAATGAGAAGTCTTCCTCAATTTAAATTTGAAAAAGATAAAATTTGTGACAAACCAAGTTTTCTTCCAAATCTAAAAATGTGATTTGTACTAGACCTCTTCAACTATTACATATGGACTTATTGGGCGCTCCTAAAATAGCTACATAAGGAGGGAATTACTATGACTGCTATGGTTGATATTTTTCGAGATTTGTTTGGGTTTTAACCATAAAACATAAGAATGATGTTTTGAATTTTTTTGTTTTTAATTACTAAAATTAGGAGGGACCATTGAGGAGAATTTGATACTTTAGCATTTGAAATATTTTGCAAAGATAATGCTTTTCATCATGACTTCTCTTGTCCAAGGGCTCCTGTTGAAAGGAACACGGGTACTTTGAAAGAATTTGCTAGATCAATGTAATACTCTTTCTAATGAGTATATTTAGAGTGATGATTTAGAAAGAAATTATGGAGATTTACTTGTCAATGATAAAGGCAAAGAAACTATTTCAAGTAAAGAAGAGGTGAGCTCAAATGAAAAGAAGGAAGAAATTTCTTCCGATATGCCTTATCTCATCCCAAGAACTTGATTATTGGTGATCTCGAACAAGTGAAAACTCGTTCTTCTATTAATTTATTTGATAATCTTGCTTTTGTTTCTCAAATTTAACAAAAAAGACTTAAGAATGCTGAAAATCATGAGCTTTGGATTTTGGTTATGCAAGATGAACTTAATCAATTTGGAAGGAACAAAGTTTGAGAATTAGTCCTTCGGCCCTCTAATATTTCCATTATTAGAAGTTTTTACAAATAAAATTGATGAAAATTAGAATATCATTACAAATAAATTTAGGCTTGTAGCTCAAGGTTATTGTCAGGAGGAGGTATAGACTATGAAGAAACTTTTGCACCGGTTGCTAGATTAGAAACTATTAGAATGTTACTTGTTGTTGCTTCTTACAAAAATTTTATATTGTATCAAATAGATGTGAGAAGTTCATTCTTAAATGGGTATATCATGGAGAAAGTTTACGAAGAACAATCTCCTGGATTTGAAAATTTTGATTTTCCACATCATGTCTAAGTTGAAAAAGGTTCTTTATGGCTTAAACAAGCTCTAAGAGCTTGTGTTAGACTTAGTAATTTTCTTATTCGGAATGATTTTAAAACGGGTAAACTCGACACTGCTCTTTTATTAATATTAAAGAAAATGATATGCTATTAGTGTAAATATATCTTGATGATATCATATTTGGTTCTACTAATCCTTCTTAATAATTTTCTAAATGAATGCATAATGGGTTTTCTAAATGAATGCATAATGGGTTTGAGATGAGTATGATGGGAGAGCTTAGTTTTTTTCTCGGACTTCAAATCAAACAACTCAAAGATGGTATCTTAAGAGAAATACACTTAGGATTTACTCAAAAGCTTCAAGTTCAATGGAGGTAAGATTGCAAAAACTCCAATGAGCACATCCACTGAGCTTGACAAGGATGAAAAAGGTAAATGTGTGGATATTAAATCTAATCGAGGTATGATTGGATCTTTAGTTTATTTGACCACTAGTAAACCAGATATTATGTTTAGTGTATGTCTTTGTGCTAGGTTTCAATCCTGTCCCAAGGAATCTCATTTACATGCACTTAAAAGAATATTTAAATATTTGCTTCTAACTATTAATTTAGGATGATTGTATCCTAGAAATGTTGAGTTTAAATTGGTTGGATATTCTGATGCGGATTTTATGATGATATATTAGAATGCATTGATATGATTATTTGGACATTTGTATTATTTTAGGTTTTCTTAATTTCATATTATTTGGACATGGCCAAAGCGACTTTTTTGTTTTAGGAACGAATCTCGAAGAGGCACTCGGGACAACAAGGGTAGATGATTAATGAGGAATCAATTAGAACTTTCGGACCTACACGGTAGCTTAGAGCACAATAAAGGGTAGGCCCGAACTTTCTATAGACCAAAGGAAAGTCGTGGAAACCTAGTAGAAGAAGGAAGCAACGAGGGCCTACAAGTAGGTTGGTTACCAAGTATATTTTTATACTTACACCTTTCTCCTTTTCTACTTGGTCAAGGTGGAGAGATGCTCTGGAGCTCTACTATCATAGAGGGGTGTCGACCCGGAGTGTATGTTAGTTGTATTCGACCTGGGACATCAATTAGTTGTATAATTTTTTTCGTTTGTAAATATCTTGAAATTTCTGACACAGGTGTTGTACGTCGTTTTAAATTTATCTTTTCATCGCAGTTTGATTTCTCGAGATCCAACATCGGTTTGAGAGGGGAAGGAAGCATTCCTTATAACTAGGGTGTGAATACCTCTATGAGATCGTGAGGTAACGGGCCATCTCTTGATGATATTCTGCCACACTTTTTGTTCTTTGCCTCAAACCTTGCAATTTAGTTTTCAAATTTCTTTGATAATGTTTTGGAACATACCTTTTTCTCATGGCTTCTTTAAGTTCTTCCCAAGTCTCTATTGGATCCTCCTCTTTTCTTCTTCTTTCGGATTTGAGATGTTGGTACCAATCACCGACATGATTGATAAATTCGGCAATAACAAGTCTCGTCTTCTTATTTTCACTATAGGTGTTGCAATCAAACAAATGCTCTATCTTTCTTTCCCATTGCAAGTATGCCTTAGAATCTGCCGTTCCACAAAATGGTGGGATTTTGAGTTTAACTCCTCCATCTCTATCTTCATGTACTCTTTCCATCCTTCTAGGTTGCATAATAGTTGCATGGTTATTTCTTCCTCTCCATCTTCCTTCAACTTGTCTTTCTTGTACTACTATACTTTCGTCTTCTCGTAATGTTCGTTGTTGTCTTTGATGTTGCGCCCTTCTTTCTTGCCTATCTTTCCATCATCATTTCCATCATATCTTGAATAGCTTCAAGAATGGTTGTTGTTAAGGATATTTAGTAATAAATTATAGTTTACCATATATATCATATTTGATATTTTATTAGAAGGCAAATATCTACATATTTGCCTTATTACCATAGGTATCTTTCCATTTATTGTTATTTCCATTTATTACTATTTCCATATCCTTGTAATTTATTTGATTATAAATAGATAATTTTCACACACTATTTAGGTGTGGTGGATTAATCAAACATTCACATGGTATCAGAGCCATTTTGGTTTAGCAACCCGGATTCTTTCTTTTCAATGGCTTTTGAAATCTTCTACTTTTCTTCTCTACCACCACTGTTGGCTTTGACGCCGCAGAGGCAGTCGTCATGGCTGCCACATGCAGAGCCGATTGATTATTCTTCGGCTCCACCCTTTTGACCTCCAAATCATCCTTCGCCATACTCTGTACATACAACCTCACCTTTTCCAAACATAGCCTCTTTCATTTTCTTCCCAATTTTCCCTTCATCCTTCATCCTTCATCCTTCACAAAAACCCTAATCTTAGGATCTTCATCAGCATTCCTCTTCGAAAATATACAGAATCTCAATAAGCCCATCGACCTTCTGCAGAGATTTACCTTTGGAATCTGGGCGCCGCACTGGCATCTTCGCCAACCAAGTTGACGCCGCCCTTCTCGCCAAAATTGGCTCCTTCGCCCCAATGTGGCGACTCTTCCAGCTGCCCTTCTCGCCAAAATTGGCTCCTTCGCCCAATGTGGCGACTCTTTCGGCTTCAACATTGTCTTTGTCCCTTGCTCTAGGTTTCCCCTTCTACTTCTTGGGGTTAGACATATTCTCACCAGAGCCAAGGCAGCATCGTCGCTAAGCGACAATCCCTCTTCATGGGTTAGACATATTCTCGCCGAAGCCAAAGCAGCATCGTCGCTGAGCGGCGATCTCTCTGCATTTTTTGATGGCCAAGAAAGTGTTTCTCTATGCCTCCTCTGAACCAGGTTGTTGACATCTTCACGAAAAGTGTTTCTCAACCTCTTTGAATTTTTCAGATCCAAGCTTCACGTTCGTTCAAATACGACGCTCAGCTTGCGGTGGGGTGTTAAGGATATTTAGTAATAAATTATAGTTTACCATATATATCATATTTGATATTTTATTATAAGGCAAATACCTTATTACCATAGGTATCTTTCCATTTATTGTTATTTCCATTTATTACTATTTCCATATCCTTGTAATTTATTTGATTATAAATAGATAATTTTCACACACTATTTAGGTGTGGTGGATTAATCAAACATTCATAGTTGTATTAAGATCTGGTACGGGTTCTCCTTCTCCATTATGTGACATTTTGTTATTAAGGGGCCTCTCCACACTTCTCACAAAAATTTCACTCAGGGACACTCGTGTTTAACACTCAAAGGTAGGATTTTGGTACTAGGTCAAGAATGTAGACCTTGGTTTTTTTTTTTTTTCGATAATCTGAGAGAAAAAAAATTGATAGAAAAAAAATATAACAATAAAGATATTTCACCTCTAGTGCGGCCAAAGAACATCGACCAAATGGTCTGATACCAAATGATAAGCGCCAACAATGCTGGATTTGCAAAACTAGAGGTCCTTCTAGAATCCCTGCCAAAACGTTCACAGAGAAAGCTAACTTAACGGATTGATTCCAACCAAGAGCTGGTTAGAAGATGAAAGACTCTTAGATCGAACTTGGAATCTATGATGGTCACTTTTAGATACCAAGATAATTCACTCCAGAATTAGCTTGATCAAAACTAATTCAATGAATCAGTTTAAACATCAAACCTAAAGCAAGGTTTGAAAAAGAATAACACCAAAAGGGTATCAAGAAAAACACAAAGGTTTTGTCTGTATTCAACCAAAAAAACATCCAAACATGAATATTACGTGCCTCTAAATAGGCCCAAAACATAACCCTAACAAAATAAATGCTAATAAATGCTATTAAATACTAATAAATGCTATTAAATACAAATCGAAGAAAATAAGGTAATTCATAAATTGTCTTAATTGGTAGTTCAACTACCAAAGCCAAGTCTTCGAATTACTTTCCAATATCAGTCACTCCAATATTTTCTTGATTTGATTCCTGAATCTTCTTTGTATTGCTTCTTGCAATTGATCGTTCGGGTACACGGAAGTGATCAGTTGTTGGATTCATATCAGAAATCAATTAGTTGTATAATTTTTTTTCGTTTGTAAATATCTTGAAATTTCTAACACAGGTGTTGTACGTCGTTTTAAATTTATCTTTTCATCGCAATTCGATTTCTCGAGATCCAACATTGGTTTGAGAGGTGAAGGAAGCATTCCTTATAACTAGGGTGTGAATACCTCTATGAGATCGTGAGGTAACGGGACAAAGTGGACAATATCTTATAAAAAAGTATTCCTTATAAACGAGTCGCTTTGCTAGTACAAAAAATGAACTTTTTGTCACCTAGGAGATTCAAACTCTCGCGAGGAAACCCCATGTACTTAGTAGGCACACGCCTTAACCACTCGTTCAAAGCAACTTTTTTATTTTAGGATTGAATCTCGAAGAGATACTAGGGACAACAAAGGTAGATGATTAATGAGGAATCAGTTAGAACTTCGAGACCTACACGGTAGCTTAGAGCACAGTAAAGGGTATACCCAAACTTCCTGTAGACGAAAGGAAAGTCGTGGAAACCTGGTAGTAGAAGGAAGCTATGCGGGCCTACAAGTAGGTTGGTTACTAAGTATATTTCTATACTTACACCTTTCTCCTTTTCTAGTTCAGTTACTTGTCAAGGCGGGGAGATACTCGGGAGCTCTACTATCACAAAGGGGTGTCGACTCGGAGTGTACGTTAGTTGTATTCGCCCTCGGACTTCAATTAGTTGTATAATTTTTTCAGTTGATTTTGAATTCTTTTGTATTCCAAGCCATTTTTCTAGTTTGTAAATAACTTTGAAATTTCTGACCCAGGTGTTGTATGTCTTTTAAAGTGTAAAAAATTTTAACTTTTCATCGCTTCCATCCCAGATTCAACATATTTGAGAGGGAATCAAACATTCCACACATAAGGTATGAATACCTCTATGAGGTCGTGAAGTAACGAGCCAAAGTGGATAACATGTTTTAGCGGTGGCCCTTGGCTAGTAAAAAAATAAATAAACTTTTCGTCGCCTGAGAGATTCGAACTCTCGCGGGGAAACCCAATGTACTTAGCAGGCACACGCCTTAACCACTCGGCCAAAGCAACTTTTTGTTTTAAGAACAAATCTCGAAGAGGCACTAGGGACAACAATGGTAGATAATTAATGAGGAATCAATTAGAACTTCGGGACATACAAAGGGCCTACAAGTAGGTTGGTTACTAAGTATATTTGTATACTTACACCTTTCTCCTTTTCTAGTGTACTAGTCAAGGTGGGGAGATGGAAACTTAGTAGAAGAAGGAAGCGATGATTTTTTCTAGTGTACTGATCAAGGTGGGGAGCTGCTCGGGAGCTCTACTACCACAAAGGGGTTTCGACTCGGAGTGTTGATTAAAGTGTAAAATATTTATCTTTTCATCGCCTGAGAAGTTCGAACTCTCCTAGGGAAACCCCATGTACTTAGCAGACACACACCTTAACCACTCGCCCAAAGCAACTTTTTTGTTTTAGGAACGAATATCGAAGAGGCACTAGGGACAACAAAGGTAGATGATTAATGAGGAATCAATTAGAACTTTGGGACATACATGGTAGCTTAGAGCACAGTAAAGGGTAAGCCCAACGTCCTATAGACCAAAGGAAAGTCGTGGAAACCTAGTATTAGAAGGAAGCGATGAGGGCCTACAAGTAGGTTGGTTCCTAAGTAAATTTTTATACTTACACGTTTCTCCTTTTCTAGTGTACTGGTCAAGGTGGGGAGATGCTCTGGAGCTCTACTATCATAGAGGGGTGTCGACCCGGAGTGTTTTAGTTGTATTCGACTTGGGCCATGAATTAGTTGTATAATTTTTTGGGTTCGATTTTGAATTCTTTTCGTCAAATCTTGGAGGGAAACATGGTGTGATTAGCAAGCACACACCTTGACCACTTATTCAAAATGACTTTATGGTTTTATAAATAGTAGTCTTGAGGAGACACTAGTAGAGGGGTGTCGACCCGGAATGTTTGTTACTTGTATTTCACGTGGGACATCAATTAATTGTATTCTCTTTGAATAGGTGCTGTTTGTCTTTTCAAAATTTATCTTTTCGCTTCAGTTCCATTTCTCGAAATCTCAAAAATTGGGTCGTGACAAATCTAATTCATGGATTATTTCTAGTATCTACATTATCCATTAAATCTGTTAGTTCTAATTCATGGATTCTCGACAGTGGAGCTTCAAATCATATAGTATCCAAAGCTTTTGTTATGACTGAACCAAATGTTGCAAACATTTGCAATAAAATTGCCTAACGAAGGAACAACACATGTGTCACTTACGGTCAATGTTTTCTTTAATCCTGGCCTTAAATTAAACAATATTTTATGTGTGTCTCCATTCAATTTAAACATGTTAGTCCATTAGCAAACTTACCAATGACTTGAAATGTTGTGTCACCTTCTATCCTGATTCTTGTGTTATGCAGAACTTGGCTAAGGGGAAGATGATTTGCTCGAGTAAACAATTTGGAGGTCTCTATCATATTTCTTAATCTCCAATCAAATATGTAACTAATCAAGTATCTCAATCATCAAATTTGTGACATTTACGCCTAGGTCATTCTATTTATTTTTTCGTGTTTTAAATTTCTAACGGATCAATTTCATCTTAATAATGCTACTTTTTCTCATAACTGTAGTATTTGCACGTTAGCAAAACATGCTAGGTTGTTTTTTTTTCAAGAAGTTCAATAACAACACATTCTACCTTTGACATGTTACATTGTGATGTTTGGGGATCTCATAAAATTTCTATCCATTTATATTTGCATTTTCTTCTCACTATTGTTGATGATTTTACTCAATGTACTTAAATTATGTGAAGATGTTTTTCCTTTTTCATCAGCTTCACAAACTTTGACATTAGTTCCTTCGACTCTCGTTTTACCACTTCATGATTCATCCTACTCAAACATCTATTCTAATCGTATCCCACTTCCTATTTCGTCATCTCCTCCACCTTCTATTCCTTCTCCAGATTCACCCACTAATTATAATCCTATCCCTCCTGATACACCAGTTTCACTCCGACGTTCTACTCGTACCAAACAACCTCCAGCTTGGCATAATAATCATGAGATGTCTTATGCAGCCAATTATTTAACCTCTAGCTCAAGTCCCAACACGAGCACCAGGCATCCCCTTCATCATTACCTTTCTTTCTCTAGTTTTTTTCCTACTCAACTTGCTTTTATATCTCTTATTACAGCCCGACATAAGTTAAAACTTATGATGAGGTAGTTGGCGATCCATTATGGCAGCAGGCTATGAATGCTGAAATTGCAACTTTGGAACGTAATCATACTTGGTCTCTCGTTCCTCTACCACCTGGCCATAAAGCTATTGGCTATCGTTGGGTGTACAATATTAAATACAACTCTGATGATTCTGTTGAACGTTATAAAGTTTATCCGGCAGTAAAGGGGTATACTCAGGTTGAAGATATTGATTACAAAGAGACATTTTCTAATACAACAAAGTTTACTACACTTCGTTGCTTACTCACTATTGCTACTTCTCGAAAATGGTTCACACATCAGTTGAGTGTTCAAAATGTATTTCTCCATAGTAATCTTTAAACAGGGAATGAGGGAAGGAGTGAGGAGAATATTTTCCCTATTACATAATTAGGACTAGAGACATATTATATTCTCCATTCTTGTCCCCTCCTAACTCCCTTGACCCGTCTCGTTCCCGCCTGCCTCAAAGAGAGATTTTTTAAGTTCCATTTCCAAGTTTTATATGTTTCTAAAGATGAAGAAATCTATATATTTTCCATTCCAAACTCCAATGGGTTTTATGTCTTCCAAGCTTGGGTGGGTTGAATGTGTTGCTTTCATTTGTTTTATTTATGTAATAACAAATGTCTTTTACTTTTGGATTAGTTTATTTTTTTTCTCACTAATTGAACTAATTTATTTATGTCATTAGGGTTGCTTTATTTTTGTCTCGTTTCCCAACATTATTGTTGATTCAACTATTTATTTATGACTTGGACTATATTTTTGTGTTGTTTTTCTTAGATTTTAAAAATATGTTATCAAATTTTGGGTTTATAATTTAGGCATAGATTAAGTTTATATTTTTCTTAATAGAGTAGATGAAATGAGTTCAATTTAGAGCAAGGTGGTTCTGCTTCAATTTCTAATAACATGAGTTGATCAAAATCAATGGATAGTTTATATCTAAAAATAAAACGTATATATTAACAAATTTATTTAAAATGACTATTTTTTTTAGAGAATAATAAATGGAGAATTATGTTGTTATGTTGCATACAAGTGATGCTATGATATCATATACACTATTCTAGGATTATGTTATGTCATAGAACAATGTTATGTTTTCGATATTATTTGATGCATGAACCTTCATGTATCATGTCATGTAAACTATGTTAATACGTACCCTCTATGACTATGAGACATTAGAAAATCATGTATTATTAATGGGAGGTGCATCGAGATACTTTCCCGTTATGATTAGTACAGACACATTCCTTACAATTTTATGTTCCTTATGATATTATGTGGGTCTTTTCCCTTCATGGTATTTGGTAGTGTGAGTGTGCACAAGCTCGACGAGTCAGCCCACAGAGTACTCTTATACGAGCCTACCTGGTGGCCAATGTGCACATTCATGGGTTGTGTGTAGGATAGTACAACATATTCAACCCTGCTCGGACTGAAAAGCAAAGCCCAAACCCATGTCACAATGCATTTATGAAAGGATAGGTCCAACTATATTACACATGTTTCATTTTCCAACCCTAACAGTGAGGTTACTTATTGAGTATTTATTAAAGTACTCAAACCATGTGCTACTCTTATTTTCATGTAAAGGTAAGACACTCATTTACAGATGCAACGTCGCTTTGAAGGCCAAGGAACCAAAGTTAAGGTAGTTGCATTCATGTTATTTTTAATGATCCTTAGGTTAGACAAGGGCACTATTTGAGCATTATGCACGAATATCATTATGCACCAGCAGAGAATCAAACTCGGGTCTTTATCGTGGCAAGGTACTATTCTACCTCTAGACAAGTAGTGCATGTACCTTTGGGCATATCCATAACGTACCCGTATTTTGGTCATGCAATTCTTTCGAAGGCCTTGACTGTTAGTTTCACCTCTTGATTTAAAAACAAAAAGCTCGATAGTGCTACTCGTGGATATTATGAAAAAACCAAATTCAAACATTATGCACTAATATCATCATTGCTAATCTAATGCACCAATTGAGAATCAAACTCTGGTCTATATTGTGGAAGGGTACTATTTCTACCACTAGACCACTAGTACATGTACCTTTGGGCATATCCATAACGTACTTGTATTTTGGTCATGCAGTTCTTCCGAAGCCCTTAACTTATAGCTTCACCTTGGGATTTAAAAAAAAAAAGCTCCATTGCTACTCGTGAAATCTATAAATTTAATGATATATTGAAACAAACCGAAGTTTGAACATTATGCACTAATTATCATCATATCTAAACTTCATTCAAGATGCAAGAGCCGAGAATCGAACTCTAGTCTTTATCGTGGCAGGGTACCATTCTATCACTAGACCAGTGGTGCATCTACCAGTAGACATATTTAAAAGAAAAAAAAAGCTGGATAGTTCTACTTGTGAAATCTATAAATTTAAATAATATTGTGACAAACCCAAGTTTGAGCATGGACTAATATCATCATAGCTAATCTTTAAGATGCACCAACCGAGAATCAAACTCGAGTCTGTACTGTGGCAGGGTGGTAAAACCCAACTTTGAGTATTATGGACTCATATCATCATAGCTAATCTTTAAGATGCACCAACCGAGAATAGGCATATTCGAAGCTAGTGCTACTCGTGAAATCTATAAATTTAAATGAAGTTTGAAAATAATGCATTAATAATCAAATAGCTAATCTTCAAGATGCACCAGCCAAGAATCGAACACTAAGGTCCGTACCGTGGTAGGTTACTATTCTACCACTAGACCACTGGTTCATCTATCTTTAAGCATATCCATAATAAACTCGTATTTTTGTCATGCAGTTCTTCCGAAGCCCTTAACTTTTAGTTTCACCTCTCGATTTAAAAAATAAAAGCTCCATAGCGTTACTCGTGAAATCTATAAATTGAAATGATAAATTGTAACGAACACAAGTTTGAACATTATGCATTAATATCATCATAGCTAATCTTCAAGATGCATCAGCCGAGAATCGAACTCAGGTCCATATCATGGCGAGGTACTCCATAAAGTACTCGTATTTTGGTCATGTAGTTCTTCTGAAGCCCTTGACTTTTAGTTTCACCACTCGATTTTAAAAAAAAAATGCTCCATAGTGCTACGTGTGAAATCTATAAATTTAAATGATATATTGTAACGAATCGAAGTTTGAACATTATGCACTAATATCATCATAGCTAATATTCAAGATGCACCAGCCGAGAATCAAACTTAGGTCTGTACCTTGGTAGGGTACTATTCTACCACTAGACAACTGGTGCATCTACCTTTAGGCATATCCATAACTCACTCGTAGAAAAAGAATCGTAGATTGACATTTATCAGGTGCATGGGAGGCGTAGTGTATCAAGCCTGACAGAGGCCACTCAATAAGAGGAGACAAACATTGAACCGTTGTGCTTTGAAACAAAGCTTGGGCATAAGCAAGACAGAGGTAATGATGTCAATATGAGGGACAAAGATAGGCTATATAAAGGCCTAGTAGCACCCCCAACCTTAACCTTGAAAGTCAACCTTGAAAGTCGGGGTTCCTAAAGAAGTTTGTGCATGCAACTTTAGAGTGAAGTCTGTTCATACGAAATATGAAACCTTGCCAAATTTGGTGTTAATCGGACACCGGACTGATGCTCCACGAGACTGCATAAAACTTAAGGTAGGTAACTTCACAAGAGTGGTGGAGAGCACCATTCTCTGAAGAAGAGAGTACCAACGTGAGCTTGTGTCGAAATGACTTTATTGAAGTAATGACTATAGCCACCTTTCGGTGTGAAAAATTTCATGAGCCCAATGAGAGTTCGAGAATGTTTGGGATGAAACTGCTTCACTTTTCCTTCTTCCACGATAAAGTGACTTTGCTACTTCTCTTTCTCTAAGGAAATATTTTTTATGAGAAGAGAATTTTACTAAATAGTGTAAAATTATTACTTGTTCATTATTCATTCATTTTCCTGAGAAGAAAAAAAAAAGTTTCACATAAGGTTGAGACCTATTTTGAAGTTAAGCATAACGAAATTAGCACACATGAATGAGTTAAGTTTAATTTCTTCCAGAAACTCTGCAATAAATGAAGTTGCACGAAGACCAAATAAGTGTAAAGGAAGCGATTGACATATGAAGATGGGTAGTGGGAGTTGGTTGAAGTGTAGTGCCAATATGAGAATGTGTTACAACCTTCTAGACTTTGCTACCATATGGGTTTATGCCATGGTTGTCTTAAGAGCCTCACCCCAAGGGTGCACCGTTATGTGTGACTAAAAGAATATGAGTGTTGAGGCTAAGGTGACCATATCTAGGGTGCGCTCCTAGCATAGGTATGGATATGCCAACACTAGCTAGTTTGATCATGATTTTTCTTGTCAGTCCCTGTTAGAGTTCGAGAGAAGGGCGAGGGAGGCCATGGTGGGATAGTCCACAACCATTAGACACTTGTTTTTGTGCTTATGTTGCAAGACTCGGAGACCAAGAATAGATCCGTAAGTTGGATAGTTCATAAGTAGTGCGTAGTTTCCGTATTCATTCTGAAGCATGTTATTTCCAACGGGTTCATTCGCAGGCAATCTGAAGTTTGGATCGTCATCAAGGATACTAAGATTAAGTGAGAGAGAGAGTGACAGTCCATGGACCGATTGTGTCTCTGAGAAAGTCATCAAGGATGATGAATAGTTTAAGTGGAGGAGAATTTCACAACAATGCTACGAAAAGAGTAGGTTTTGACCCTCATATAACGATAGACGAAGCAGTGACCCTCAAATGGTGCCCATCCAGTCGCAAGAGTGCCAAGACAGATGAGTGCCATGATGTGACCGAGGAGGATGGTGCATCATCTAACACACCAAAGAGATCTTCATTAAAGCCAAATTGAGGCATATGAAAAACAGAGGCAATGATGTCGACATGAGAAACAAAGATAGGTTTGATAAAGGGTCGGGTAGGGCCCCGGGAGGGTTCCAAAAGAAGTTTGAGCATGTGGGTCTAGAATGAAATCCTTCCATATGAAACATGAAAGGTCACCAAATTTGGGTGTAAATCGGACACTAGACATGCGCTCCATGAGACCATATGAGTATTCGTCAAAATCATGTTTACTCCTACTCGACAAAAAAGGCCTAAAAATGCACTTTAGGGGGAGGTATGGTGTCAGCTCTCTACCACCCCTAACCATATGGCCTATGCAAGCTACCATGTAGCATATACTTGTGTCACAGTGAGAGGGAGCGTTGCAAGACTAGTGTCTTAGGTGACTTGCTTTAAAATATGTCTTTCAAGGACAGTGTTGGACAACATGAGTGTACCGACACTGCGCCCTCACCCATGTGTCGAAGGTTTGTATATGCACTGGCTATTTGGTATGAAGTCAATAAATTATATGACATGGATATGGGAGGGTGCAATGCCTCAATAGAGCTTGGATGGATTGATATTTGAGTGGCCTAGACAATATGAGCGAAACACGGTTTCATCCTCGATTGACATGTCTGAGTAAGCTACGATGTCGATGGCATCATGGGACTTAGGATGGCATCATGACATGAAGGTGCAACAACACATATGAATGACCTTTACTCTGAGTAGAGGCAAGGTTGTGTTGCATGGTTTGGCCTAGTATATAAGCAAGTTAGTTAAGGTCCCAGATGATTGAGCATTAACACACGGGCGGCGTGTGTGTTCGAACAAGCTTAGATTCTGCACAAGTTGTGTTCAATATGCATAGGCAAACCTAAATACTTGTCATGAGCGTGTTGAGATCGTGATGTCGTATGATTAAAAATATAGGATTGTGACATGCTACAACTATGAGGAGAACCCGAGGCCGCAACTTGATCGTTTGCATTCAACTCGAATAATACCTGGAAACCATGTACTTGATCCAATAACCCCGACCCGATTTGATCCCTACGTGCCAATGAGAACACACCACCTGCCAAGAGTGTAATGCATGTTTTCTCTAGAGGCGCATATGTACTCGTGCATGCACAACCTTCTGTGCACGTTAGAAATGCATGAGTTTTATTTTTATTTTATTGTCTTGTTTGACCTCCATTCGATTATTTTTCACTCTAATTTTGATACTAACCCTATTATAAATTGAATTATGATCTAGTAGAAAAATTTCAGAAATTTTAGAGCTCTTAAGATACAATAATAATAATAAAAAAAAAATAGTTTGAGAAGACATGCATAGCCATCACAATTTTCTCAAGTAATACTTGTCTCGATCCCAAGCATGCAAGCATATCTTACCTTAGGTAGTTAGAATATGCATGTTTAAAATCTTGGAATGACGTTTCTAAATGAAAATGCAAGTATGTTATATAAAATTGCCAAAATACCACCAGGATAAGAATTTATGATGCATGTTGATTTTAATATTTTTCGTTATGCTAGAATGGAGAATGGGTTATTTTAATTTGCGCTTCGAGCCATTGATAGATTTTACCTCTCCGTTGAGCTTGTATGAGTGCATGATATTGTATGTTTAGTTCCTTGAGGTTGATTGTGTGTTCTCTTTATAGAGCATGCTTTTCTGCTCAGAGATGAGATTAGGGCGCTAGAGTTAGGTTGGCTGGACGATAACCTAGGTCAGGATGCCTCTAGTAGACTGAGTACCTTATGATTGTGAGCGGAGGTCAACAATAACTAAGAAAACTTGAGGAGTCAGGTACCCTGAAAGTGAAAGTTAGCATGAAGCTACCTAGTCCTCTTAACAACCTAGTGGACCTCAACAATGCACAGAGATGACCAAGGGGATTTTTAGAATATGTGTTCTATGCTGTAGGTAATCAATATGAATATCTCCCTAACAAGCATGCATGAGTGAACCAAATTAAGATTAGGGCATTACAACCAGAAATATTTACAAGTAAATCTCGGTTAGTATTTTTTCTGTAGGCTGTGCACCTCAATATCATGAGCAACAATCAAAGGTCTAGATTTGTGTGCACTCAAAAAATTGGATTAGCTCCAAAAAGCTAACCCCGAAAAGTCTTAAAAAGGTTAGGTGAGTTTTAAACTACCTAGATGCCCTTAAGAACCTAGTAGATTTCGAGGAGAAAGATGACTTAGAAAACTTAACATAACTAGTAGCAGTGTGACGGTATCACTAGTCTTAGCCTCATATCCCCTCTAGTACATCTTTAGTTCGCAGCCTTCGTAGTGGTAGTGGTATAGCTACTATCAAGTTAAGTCTAGGTCGAACAGTGTAGCACGACGAGGCTATCCAAGTGCTACTATCATGTGTGGAAATGGCTTGGGATCTCCCAAGCAAGACCTTTGGTGCTATAATCTGTGATAGGTAAATTTGTCATTTTGACCACCCATTCATAATTAGAGGTCTTGATTAGCCCTAATAGGACAGCTAAGAATGAAGAAAAAGAGGAAAAAAAAAACCAGAAAAAAAAAGAAAAGAAAAGGAAAGGAAAAGGGAGAGAAGAAGATGAGGATTTTGGGTTCTTGAAAAAGAGTCAGAGAGAATATTGTAATCAGCTCCAAATGGTTGTTTGGAATATGAATTTGTTGGATTTCCTTCCCAAGAATTGCTCAAGTAAGTTTGACAAACCATTCTTGACTTTTGATTTGTTTAAATCCGAGAAATAATAGAAGGAAAGTGTTTCAAGTTCTTGATTTTAACTTTTCTTAAGATTGGAGAGCTTTTCTTAGATTAAGTTCCAAACTTTTAGTATGTTGATATTGGAGAGATGTCACAAAGTTTTAGGAAGGAAGTCGTTGTTGATTCAGACCGGAAGACGGTGTTCTGATGAACGTCAAGTAATGGTAAGTTTTTTAAGTTTTGAATTCTTGACAAAATTTATACTTGATTATTTCTTGCTACGGGAAATTCAGAGAAAAATACATATATGTAGATGGGTTAAAAATCTACATATTTGGTAATGGAATCAAATTGATTCGAGGTCTCGATAAGAAGTTACAAAATTCAAAAGTTATTACAAAGGAAATTTGGAACCACATTGTTTTTCTGAAAAATTGAACATGGATGAAGAGGGAGCAGACACGCGTTGGTAGGTGGCGGCGATAGTGCGTCTGTAGTAGAGTGGGACACGTGGCAACACATTGAGTGGAGATATTCATTTGACTACTTGTGGCGACACATGTGCGGGTTGACCCGATTCGACAACTCGTGTTTAACTCGAGACTTGCACGCCCACAACTTGTGAACCTTCGACCAAAATCGGAAGTGCAACTCGAACCCAATCCAGTTATTTGACTGCTGATTCCTATTTGCAGCAACCCTCTGCATGTGATAGTTTTGCGTAAAATCGCGCATGAAAAGTCTTTCCCGGTGCGTTTAAGTTTGTGTGAGTCTCTTCTTCCCCCGTTTGACCTATATTTAACAATTCTTCATTTCAATATTAATACTAACCATGATAGTGCTTGAAACAGGAGAAATTTCAAAAATTTTGGAACTTCTAACATGCGAAAAAGCTAGCTCAGGCAAACATATATCATCCAAGTAGGTAACCACAAGAACTTTAGGAAAGTAATACTTATAAGGATTGCTAGGACGTGTTAGCATGCGAGCATTACTTACATTTGATGGTTAGAAAATGCATGTTAAGGACTTGAGAAAGGTGTATTTGGATAAGTATGTACTATATGTATGTGATGGTAAAATTACTATTATGCCCTTGGTTGATATTTCTGGGAAACATGTTGTTTTATGTATTATGTAAAGCTAGATATGGGATATGCATGACTAGAATATCAATTGAGCAATAAAGATGAGTATGTTATGCACGATGTAAGAAATTACAAAACTGTCTCTACGATGATATGTTTTTTTTAATGTTGTTTTATATGCTTTCTCTTGTGTTAGAAAAGAGAATGGACTATTTTGATCTATGTTCTTGGTGATCAATGGATGTTGTCTCCCCGTTGAGTTTTTTTACTTGTATATATGTATTATACATTATGTCTTAACCCTAGGTGTTTAACTGTGTGTTTTCCTTGTAAAACATGTTTATCTACAGAGAGCCGGATGTTAGATTTAGGTGTTAGAATAATTTGATTTGGTTAAATAAACATCATTTTTTTCATATAGTTAGATTATTTTTAGGTTAAATAAACATCATTTTTTTCATATAGTTAGATTATTTTTAGCTATTTAATTTATCTACTCTTTATTTCTCTTATTTCTCTTAGTTATTCGTAAGGCTATAAAAGCAAGTTCAATATTCAATAATATCATCAAACTCAAATTGTTTAGCCAAGTTCAATATTCAATAATATCATTAAACTCAAATTGTTTATGTTTCAGGCTTAGTCATTATTCGATCAATATTGGACTGAAAAAAATATTGAAATTTATGAGAACACAGCTGAAGAAGAAGAAATCATAGAGGAAAGGACAAAACCGATTGCTGAAACAATTGAACCAGTTGCTGAAAACGAAGAGGGAGAAATCACGGAGGAAACAACTGAACTAGTTGCTGAAACCGTCGAACTAGTTGCTGATAACACTTTTCTAGTAGCTATTGCACAAAATTTGTCAATAAGGGATGAGAGAAATCGACATCCACCTGTATGGTATGCATATTATAATTTCGGTGAAGGCTTATCTGAAGAGGATGAAGAAAAGGAATTCTTAATGATTTCAGATCCGGTGCATTTTGAGGAAGTTGTCAAAAGTCCAAAATGGAGATTGGTTATGAATGAAGAAATCAAATCCAATGAAAAAAAAAACGAGACACAAAACTTGGAGGTTCTACCGGCGGGGAGCAAAGAAAATAAGAGAGAAATGGATTTATAAGAGCAAGGTAAATGAATCTGGAGAAGTTAATAAATACAAAGCAAGATTGACGGTAAAAGGCTACACACAAGAGTAATGAATTGATTTTACGGAAGTGTATGCACCTGTGGCCATAATAGATACTGTTAGAATGATAATTGCTTTTGCAGCCTAGAAAGATTGGAAACTCTATCGGTTAGATGTCAAATCAACTTTTTGACGAGTTAAAAGAAGATATTTTTGTTAAACAACCAAAATGCTAATTCCAAATGGGAAGTGAGGGGATGGTGTACAAACTCTAAAAGGCTCTCTATGGGTTAAAACAAACACCTAGAACATACGTTTAGTAAAAAAGAATCATACTTCATTAAGAAAGAATTCAAAAGCAGTTCCAATGAGCAGACACTCTTCATCAAGAGGAAGGGAGGTAAAATTCTTATTGTAGGC
Source organism: Cucurbita moschata (assembly GCF_002738365.1). NCBI lineage: Eukaryota > Viridiplantae > Streptophyta > Magnoliopsida > Cucurbitales > Cucurbitaceae > Cucurbita > Cucurbita moschata. The sequence continues at coordinate 397,301 of NW_019268596.1, read as the reverse complement.
ATTTATGTTGATGATCTTTATTTATTGGAGATGATGAATAATTATTGGAGTTTAAATGTTCATGAAGAAAGAGTTTGATAGGACTGACTTAGGTCATATGAGATTTTTGGTCCTTAATCTCAAATTAATTAATTAATTAATGTTTTGATGATAACAACACGTAATTGTTAACAATTATGAGTCTACAGGGTAAAGTTGGAAATAACAATTCCAACGCATTTTTCAATTACTCAAATCAGAGCCAAAACGAAGAAGTTACAGTCCAAACAAAATGTCTGACGTGCTGATGTGGCGGCAAAATTGAATCATGGACCAATCAAAGTAGGACACTTACAACTTTGAAAGAATAATAAATAGAGAGTTTTTAATTACTTTTAAAAGCGAACCAATCAAAGTAGGACACTTACAACTTTGAAAGAATAATAAATAGGGAGCTTTTAATTACTTTTAAAAGCGAGGTTTTATAACAACATCATATATAATTTGAATTATAAAAAAAAAAAAAATCGTTATTCACATTATTTTTATTAATTTTATATTATATTATTATATTATTATATTTAAATATATATATATATATAATTTGGAAACAAATTTTGGTACACCTTCCATTTCTCGCATTATTTTTATTAATCGTGTACCTTTCATTTTTGTTTGAACACAATAAAATACAAGAATGTTTTAATGTTCTACCTCCCATTTCTCTTTCTAATAATCCATATTAAATCCTATTTTTGCTTCTACTTCTCTGTTTAAACTCATTATCTCTCCTCTACTTTAACACAACTTTCATATTTCATAATTTTTTTTTTATCTCAATTTTTCTAAAGTTTCCATTGTTGCTCTCTCTTCAAGATTCCAAGTTTATTTTTCTTCATCTTATTCTTGAAAGAGTTTTTTATTCTATTGTGAAGAAATAGTTGCGAGTGATCAAATTGTAAATCTACTCTTTTAGATGGTTATAGTGTGTTCCTAAAAAATTCAGATACTTGTAATGGTTTGATCTTGAGCCGTTGGAAGGATTGAGTTTGCTCTTGAACTCGTAAAAAAAGCGGGGTGTAGCGGTTGGGCTTTGATCCGAGGAAAGAGTTGAGAAAAGTTTTTTAAAATTCTCAAGAGGCGCTTGGGGAGTGGAGTAGGTCGAGTTTGACCGAACCACTACAAAACTACAATGTTATATTTTCCAACTGTTTCATGTTTAATCTCGAAATTGTTATTGTGATTTATTGCATGTTATAAGTTTTTCATAATTGCTTATTGTTATTTCTTGAACTATTTTATTGTATTAATTATCATCTTCCACTTATTTTTTTTTTTAAATAAATCATAATAAAAAAAATTAATCACTTAACTTTATTGTTAAAAGTCTATTCACCCCTCTAGGGTTGCCATACCGATCCAACAATTGGTATTAGAGCAGGTTGCTCTTATAGATTTTTTATGTAAACTTTATTGTTAGAGTTTATGGTAAACCTACGTGTTAATAATGGTTTTTGTGAAGAACAATCAATCTCTAGGCCTCCTTACTTTGATGGAACAAATTATACTCATTGTAAAGCTAATTTGTTTGCAATCGGTTGATTATCAGTTATCAATTATGGTTAAGTGTTAGCAAAGACCCTTACATCCCAATAATAAAATAGAGGATGAATTTGATGAGTGAAAAAGTGTTATTTTAATACTAATTCTACAAATGTCTTTATTATGTCCTAAGTAAGGATGAATTTAGTAGAGTATCTATGTGTTCTTCGACGTATGAAACTTGAAAAACTCTTGAGGGAACAAATCAAGTTAAAGAAAGAAAGATTAACATGTTAGTTTATAATTATGAACTAATTAAATTGGATGCAAATGAATCTATACGTGATATCTTTACTAGATTTCCTAATATTCTAAATGCTTTGAAAAATCTTGGAAAAATATATTCTACTCCGGAAAATGTAAGGAAAATTCTCAGGTCTCTGCCTAAAAGTTGGGAAGCAAAGGATCTCACAAAGCTTCCTTTGGATGAACTTGTTGGTTCTCTCATGACACATGAGATTACCATGAATGAGCACATGATAGAGGAATCCAAAAAGAAGAAAAGAATAGCCCTAAAGTCCATCACATTGGAAGTTGACTCCGACGATGAGGAAGCCCCTAATGAAGATGATGTTGCCTACTTCACACGTAAGTATAAAAAATAGAAGGGTGAAAAAAGCAGGGTCATATGCTATGAAAACATGATGAGATAATATGCTATGAATGAAAAAAGCAGGGTCATATAAGAACGGATTGTCTCTCCTCAAATCATCTAAGAAATCCAAGTTAAAAGCAATGAGGGCTACTTGGGATGATTGTGATGAAAGTGCATGTGATGAAAAAGTATCAAATATTTTCTTCATGGTTCATAGTGACAAAGAGGATGAACAAGATGATGAGGTTTGTTTGAAAGCCTCCAATAAAAATAAGTGGTACTTGGATAGTGGTTGACACATGACGAGAAATCAATTCAAGTTTGTGAATTTTTCCAAGAAGGATGGTGGCTTAATAACCTTTCGTGACAACAAGAAGGGTAAAATAATTGGTGAGGGTACTGTAGCTAATGACACTTGTACTCTTATTCAAAATCTATTTTAAACTGATGGTTTAAAGCCTGACTTGCTGAGCATTAGCCAATTATGTGATAAAGGTTTTAGAGTTATATTTGATAAAAATAATTGCATAATTAAAAATGTTACTGATAAAAAAGTTTTGTTCGTTGGAAAAAGAGATGACAATGTGTAAACTAATGATTTAAATTATTGTCCTACAAGATAAATGTCTTTCGGCTTTGCACAATAACTCTTGGCTATGGCATAGAAGATTAGGACAGGCTAGTATGTACTTCATTTCAAATATCTCAACAAATTCATTAATGAGAAGCCTTCCTCAATTTAAATTTGAAAAAGATAAAATTTGTGACAAACCAAATTTTCTTCTAAATCTAAAAATGTGATTTGTACTAGACCTCTTCAACTATTACATATGGACTTATTGGACGCTCCTAAAATAGCTACGTAAGGAGGGAATTACTATGACTGCGATGGTTGATATTTTTCGAGATTTGTTTGGGTTTTAACCATAAAACATAAGAATGATGTTTTGAATTTTTTTGTTTTTAATTACTAAAATTAGGAGGGACCATTGAGGAGAATTTGATACTTTAGCATTTGAAATATTTTGCAAAGATAATGCTTTTCATCATGACTTCTCTTGTCCAAGGGCTCCTGTTGAAAGGAACACGGGTACTTTGAAAGAATTTGCTAGATCAATGTAATACTCTTTCTAATGAGTATATTTAGAGTGATGATTTAGAAAGAAATTATGGAGATTTACTTGTCAATGATAAAGGCAAAGAAACTATTTCAAGTAAAGAAGAGGTGAGCTCAAATGAAAAGAAGGAAGAAATTTCTTCCGATATGCCTTATCTCATCCCAAGAACTTGATTATTGGTGATCTCGAACAAGTGAAAACTCGTTCTTCTATTAATTTATTTGATAATCTTGCTTTTGTTTCTCAAATTTAACAAAAAAGACTTAAGAATGCTGAAAATCATGAGCTTTGGATTTTGGTTATGCAAGATGAACTTAATCAATTTGGAAGGAACAAAGTTTGAGAATTAGTCCTTCGGCCCTCTAATATTTCCATTATTAGAAGTTTTTACAAATAAAATTGATGAAAATGAGAATATCATTACAAATAAATTTAGGCTTGTAGCTCAAGGTTATTGTCAGGAGGAGGTATAGACTATGAAGAAACTTTTGCACCGGTTGCTAGATTAGAAACTATTAGAATGTTACTTGTTGTTGCTTCTTACAAAAATTTTATATTGTATCAAATAGATGTTTGAAGTTCATTCTTAAATGGGTATATCATGGAGGAAGTTTACGAAGAACAATCTTCCGGATTTGAAAATTTTGATTTTCCACATCATGTCTAAGTTGAAAAAGGTTCTTTATGGCTTAAACAAGCTCTAAGAGCTTGTGTTAGACTTAGTAATTTTCTTATTCGAAATGATTTTAAAACGGGTAAACTCGACACTGCTCTTTTATTAATATTAAAGAAAATGACATGCTATTAGTGTAAATATATCTTGATGATATCATATTTGGTTCTACTAATCCTTCTTAATAATTTTCTAAATGGATGCATAATGGGTTCGACACTGCTCTTTGTGCTAGGTTTCAATCCTGTCCCAAGGAATCACATTTACATGCACTTAAAAGAATATTTAAATATTTGCTTCTAACTATTAATTTAGGATGATTGTATCCTAGAAATGTTGAGTTTAAATTGGTTGGATATTCTGATGCGGATTTTATGATGATATATTAGAATGCATTGATATGATTATTTGGACATTTGTATTATTTTAGGTTTTCTTAATTTCATATTATTTGGACATGGCCAAAGCGACTTTTTTGTTTTAGGAACGAATCTCGAAGAGGCACTCGGGACAACAAGGGTAGATGATTAATGAGGAATCAATTAGAACTTTCGGACCTATACGGTAGCTTAGAGCACAATAAAGGGTAGGCTCGAACTTTCTATAGACCAAAGGAAAGTCGTGGAAACCTAGTAGAAGAAGGAAGCAACGAGGGCCTACAAGTAGGTTGGTTACCAAGTATATTTTTATACTTACACCTTTCTCCTTTTCTAGTTGGTCAAGGTGGAGAGATGCTCTGGAGCTCTACTATCATAGAGGGGTGTCGACCCGGAGTGTATGTTAGTTGTATTCGACCTGGGACATCAATTAGTTGTATAATTTTTTTCGTTTGTAAATATCTTGAAATTTCTGACACAGGTGTTGTACGTCGTTTTAAATTTATCTTTTCATCGCAGTTCGATTTCTCGAGATCCAACATCGGTTTGAGAGGGGAAGGAAGCATTCCTTATAACTAGGGTGTGAATACCTCTATGAGATCGTGAGGTAACGGGCCATCTCTTGATGATATTCTGCCACACTTTTTGTTCCTTGCCTCAAACCTTGCAATTTAGTTTTCAAATTTCTTTGATAATGTTTTGGAACATACCTTTTTCTCATGGCTTCTTTAAGTTCTTCCCAAGTCTCTATTGGATCCTCCTCTTTTCTTCTTCTCTCGGATTTGAGATGTTTGTACCAATCACCGACATGATTGATAAATTCGGCAATAGCAAGTCTCGTCTTCTTATTTTCACTATAGGTGTTGCAATCAAACAAATGCTCTATCTTTCTTTCCCATTGCAAGTATGCCTTAGAATCTGTCGTTCCACAAAATGGTAGGATTTTGAGTTTAACTCCTCCATCTCTATCTTCATGTACTCTTTCCATCCTTCTAGGTTGCATAATAGTTGCATGGTTATTTCTTCCTCTCCATCTTCCTTCAACTTGTCTTTCTTGTACTACTATACTTTCGTCTTCTCGTAATGTTCGTTCTTGTCTTTGTTGTTGCGCCCTTCTTTCTTGCCTATCTTTCCATCATCATTTCCATCATATCTTGAATAGCTTCAAGAATGGTTGTATTAAGATCTGGTACGGTTCTCCTTCTACATTATGTGACATTTTGTTATCAAGGGGCCTCTCCACACTTCTCACAAAAATTTCACTCAGGGACACTCGTGTTTAACACTCAAAGGTAGGATTTTGGTACTAGGTCAAGAATGTAGACCTTGGTTTTTTTTTTTCGATAATTTGAGAGAGAAAAAAAATTGATAGAAAAAAAATATAACAATAAAGATATTTCACCTCTAGTGCGGCCAAAGAACATCGACCAAAGTGTCTGATACCAAATGATAAGCGCCAACAATGCTGGATTTGTAAAACTAGAGGTCCTTCTAGAATCCCTGCCAAAACGTTCACAGAGAAAGCTAACTTAACGGATTGATTCCAACCAAGAGCTGGTTAGAAGATGGATGACTCTTAGATCGAACTTGGAATCTATGATGGTCACTTTTAGATACCAAGATAATTCACTCCAGAATTAGCTTGATCAAAACTAATTCAATGAATCGGTTTAAACATCAAACCTAAAGCAAGGTTTGAAAAAGAATAACACCAAAAGGGTATCAAGAAAAACACAAAGGTTTTGTCTGTATTCAACCAAAAAAACATCCAAACATGAATATTCCGTGCCTCTAAATAGGCCCAAAACATAAACCTAACAAAATAAATGCTAATAAATGCTATTAAATACAAATCGAAGAAAATAAGGTAATTCATAAATTGTCTTAATTGGTAGTTCAACTACCAAAGCCAAGTCTTCGAATTACTTTCCAATATCAGTCACTCCAATATTTTCTTGATTTGATTCCTGAATCTTCTTTGTATTGCTTCTTGCAATTGATCGTTCGGGTACACGGAAGTGATCAGTTGTTGGATTCATATCAGAAATCAATTAGTTGTATAATTTTTTTCGTTTGTAAATATCTTGAAATTTCTAACACAGGTGTTGTACGTCGTTTTAAATTTATCTTTTCATCGCAGTTCGATTTCTCGAGATCCAACATTGGTTTGAGAGGGGAAGGAAGCATTCCTTATAACTAGGGTGTGAATACCTCTATGAGATCGTGAGGTGACGGGACAAAGTGGACAATATCTTATAAAAAAGTATTCCTTATAAACGAGTCGCTTTGCTAGTACAAAAAAATGAACTTTTTGTCGCCTAGGAGATTCAAACTCTCGCGGGGAAACCCCATGTACTTAGTAGGCACACGCCTTAACCACTCGTTCAAAGCAACTTTTTTATTTTAGGATTGAATCTCGAAGAGATACTAGGGACAACAAAGGTAGATGATTAATGAGGAATCAGTTAGAACTTCGAGACCTACACGGTAGCTTAGAGCACAGTAAAGGGTATACCCAAACTTCCTGTAGACGAAAGGAAAGTCGTGGAAACCTGGTAGTAGAAGGAAGCTATGCGGGCCTACAAGTAGGTTGGTTACTAAGTATATTTCTATACTTACACCTTTCTCCTTTTCTAGTTCAGTTACTTGTCAAGGCGGGGAGATACTCGGGAGCTCTACTATCACAAAGGGGTGTCGACTCGGAGGGTACGTTAGTTGTATTCGACCTCGGACTTCAATTAGTTGTATAATTTTTTCGGTTGATTTTGAATTCTTTTGTATTCTAAGCCATTTTTCCAGTTTGTAAATAATTTTGAAATTTCTGACCCAGGTGTTGTATGTCTTTTAAAGTGTAAAAAATTTTAACTTTTCATCGCTTCCATCCCAGATTCAACATATTTGAGAGGGAACAAAACATTCCACACATAAGGGTATGAATACCTCTATGAGGTCGTGAAGTAACGAGCCAAAGTGGACAACATGTTTTAGCGGTGGCCTTTGGCTAGTACAAAAAAATAAACTTTTCATCATCTGAAAGATTCAAACTCTCGCGGGGAAACCCCATGTACTTAGCAGGCACACGCCTTAACCACTCGGCCAAAGCAACTTTTTGTTTTAAGAACAAATCTCGAAGAGGCACTAGGGACAACAATGGTAGATAATTAATGAGGAATCAATTAGAACTTCGGGACATACAAAGGGTCTACAAGTAGGTTGGTTACTAAGTATATTTGTATACTTACACCTTTCTCCTTTTCTAGTGTACTAGTCAAGGTGGGGAGATGGAAACTTAGTAGAAGAAGGAAGCGATGATTTTTTCTAGTGTACTGATCAAGGTGGGGAGCTGCTCGGGAGCTCTACTACCACAAAGGGGTTTCGACTCGGAGTGTTGATTAAAGTGTAAAATATTTATCTTTTCATCGCCTGAGAAGTTCGAACTCTCGCAGGGAAATCCCAAGTACTTAGCAGGCACACACCTTAACCACTCGCCCAAAGCAACTTTTTTGTTTTAGGAACGAACATCGAAGAGGCACTAAGGACAACAAAGGTAGATGATTAATGAGGAATCAATTAGAACTTCGGGACATACACGGTAGCTTAGAGCACAGTAAAGGGTAAGCCCAACGTCCTATAGACCAAAGGAAAGTTGTGGAAACCTAGTATTAGAAGGAAGCGATGAGGGCCTACAAGTAGGTTGGTTCCTAAGTAAATTTTTATACTTACACGTTTCTCCTTTTCTAGTGTACTGGTCAAAGTGGGGAGATGCTCTGGAGCTCTACTATCATAGAGGGGTGTCGACCCGGAGTGTTTTAGTTGTATTCGACTTGGGCCATGAATTAGTTGTATAATTTTTTGGGTTCGATTTTGAATTCTTTTCGTCAAATCTTGGAGGGAAACATGGTGTGATTAGCAAGCACACACCTTGACCACTTATTCAAAATGACTTTATGGTTCTATAAATAGTAGTCTTGAAGAGACACTAGTAGAGGGGTGTCGACCCAGAATGTTTGTTACTTGTATTTCACGTGGGACATCAATTAGTTGTATTCTCTTTGAACAGGTGTTGTTTGTCTTTTCAAAATTTATCTTTTCGCTTCAGTTCCATTTCTCGAAATCTCAAAAATTGGGTCGTGACAAATCTAATTCATGGATTATTTCTAGTATCTACATTATCCATTAAATCTGTTAGTTCTAATTCATGGATTCTCGACAGTGGAGCTTCGAATCATATAGTATCCAAAGCTTTTGTTATGACTGAACCAAAGGCTGCAAACATTTGCAATAAAATTGCCTAACGAAGGAACAACACATGTGTCACTTACGGTCAATGTTTTCTTTAATCCTGGCCTTAAATTAAACAATATTTTATGTGTGTCTCCATTCAATTTAAACATGTTGTCCATTAGCAAACTTACCAATGACTTGAAATGTTGTGTCATCTTCTATTCTGATTCTTGTGTTATGCAGGACTTGGCTAAGGGGAAGATGATTTGCTCGAGTAAACAATTTGGAGGTCTCTATCATATTTCTTAATCTCCAATAAAATATTTAACTAATCAAGTATCTCAATCATCAAATTTGTGGCATTTACGCCTAGGTCATTCTATTTTTTCCTGTTTTAAATTTCTAACGGATCAATTTCATCTTAATAATGCTACTTTTTCTCATAACTGTAGTATTTGCACGTTAGCAAAACAAACTAGGTTGTTTTTTTTTCAAGAAGTTCAATAACAACACATTCTACCTTTGACATGTTACATTGTGATGTGTGGGGATCTCATAAAATTTCTATCCATTTATGTTTGCATTTTCTTCTCACTATTGTTGATGATTTTACTCAATGTACTTGGGTTTTTCTTATGCAACATGAATCAGAAGTTCATCATTTGTTTATGAACTTTGTTAAATTCGTTCAAACTCAATTTCATACTACTATCAAGATAGTACGGTCAGACAATGGGACTGAGTTTCTGTCTTTACAACAATTTTTTACTTTGTGTGGCATTGAATTTCAGCGCACTTGTGTCTATACTCCACAACAAAGATGAGTCGTAGAGCGTAAGCATCGTCATATCCTAAATGTAGCTATCATCATATCCTAAATGTAGCTAGGTCTCTCCTCTTTCAGTCACAAGTTCCACTTAATTTTTTGGGAGAGTGCATTTTAATTGTTGTTAATCTTATAAATAGAACACCATCACCATTTTTATCTAACAAGACACCCCTTGAAGCACTCTACAAACAACCACCTACATTTCATCTTCTTAAAGTTTTTTAATGTAAATGTTATGCAATTGTAGTACATCTAAAGCAAAAATTTGAACCTCGGGCAATTCCTTGTGTTTTCGTAGGATATATTTGTGGTTACAAAGGCTACAAGTTGTATGACATGCAAGCTCACAAATTATTTATCCACTGTAATGTTAAATTATGTGAAGATGTTTTTCCTTTTTCATCAGCTTCACAAACTTTGACATTAGTTCCTTCGACTCTCGTTTTACCACTTCATGATTCATCCTACTCAAACATCTATTCTAATCGTATCCCACTTTCTATTTCGTCATCTCCTCCACCTTCTATTCCTTCTCCAGATTCACCCACTAATTATAATCCTATCCCTCCTGATACACCAATTTCACTCCGACGTTCTACTCGTACCAAACAACCTCCAGCTTGGCATAATAATCATGAGATGTCTTATGCAGCCAATTATTTAACCTCTGGCTCAAGTCCCAACACGAGCACCAGGCATCCCCTTCATCATTACCTTTCTTTCTCTAGTTTTTTTCCTACTCTACTTGCTTTTATATCTCTTATTACAGCCCGACATAAGTTAAAACTTATGATGAGGTAGTTGGCGATCCATTATGGCAGCAGGCTATGAATGCTAAAATTGCAACTTTGGAACGTAATCATACTTGGTCTCTCGTTCCTCTACCACCTGGCCATAAAGCTATTGGCTATCCTTGGGTGTACAAGATTAAATACAACTCTAATGGTTCTGTTGAACGTTATAAAGTTTATCCGGCAGTAAAGGGGTATACTCAGGTTGAAGATATTGATTACAAAGAGACATTTTCTAATACAACAAAGTTTACTACACTTCGTTGCTTACTCACTATTGCTACTTCTCGAAAATGGTTCACACATCAGTTGAGTGTTCAAAATGTATTTCTCCATAGTAATCTTTAAACACGGAAAGAGGGAAGGAGTGAGGAGAAAATTTTCCCTATTACATAATTAGGACTAGAGACAGATTATATTCTCCATTCTTGTCCCCTCCTAACTCCCTTGACGCGTCTCGTTCCCGCCTGCCTCAAAGAGAGATTTTTTAAGTTCCATTTCCAAGTTTTATATGTTTCTAAGGATGAAGAAATCTATATATTTTCCATTCCAAACTCCAATGGGTTTTATGTCTTCCAAGCTTGGGTGGGTTGAATGTGTTGCTTTCATTTGTTTTATTTATGTAATAACAAATGTCTTTTACTTTTGGATTAGTTTTTTTTTTTTTTCGCTAATTGAACTAATTTATTTATGTCATTAGGGTTGCTTTATTTTTGTCTCGTTTCCCAACATTATTGTTGATTCAACTAATTATTTATGACTTGGACTATATTTTTGTGTTGTTTTTCTTAGATTTTAAAATTATGTTATCAAATTTTGGGTTTATAATTTAGGCACAGATTAAGTTTATATTTTTCTTAATAGAGTAGATGAAATGAGTTCAATTTAGGGCAAAGTGGTTCTACATGAGTTGATCAAAACCAATGGATAGTTTATATCTAAAAAGAAAACATATATATTAACAAATTTATTTAAAATGACTATTTTTTTAGAGAATAATAAATGGAGAATTTTGTTGTTATGTTGCATACAAGTGATGCTATGATATCATATACACTATTCTAGGATTATGTTATGTCATAGAACAATGTTATGTTTTCGATATTATTTGATGCATGAACCTTCATGTATCATGTCATGTAAACTATGTTAATACGTACCCTCTATGACTATGAGACATTAGAAAATCATGTATTATTAATGGGAGGTGCATCGAGATACTTTCCCGTTATGATTAGTACAGACACATTCCTTACAATTTTATGTTCCTTATGATATTATGTGGGTCTTTTCCCTTCATGGTATTTGGTAGTGTGAGTGTGCACAAGCTCGACGAGCCAGCCCACAGAGTACTCTTATACGAGCCTACCTGGTGGCCAATGTGCACATTCATGGGTTGTGTGTAGGATAGTACAACATATTCAACCCTGCTCGGACTGAAAAGCAAAGCCCAAACCCATGTCACAATGCATTTATGAAAGGATAGGTCCAACTATATTACACATGTTTCATTTTCCGACCCTAACAGTGAGGTTACTTATTGAGTATTTATTAAAGTACTCAAACCATGTGCTACTCTTATTTTCATGTAAAGGTAAGACACTCATTTACAGATGCAACGTCGCTTTGAAGGCCAAGGAACCAAAGTTAAGGTAGTTGCATTCATGTTATTTTTAATGATCCTTAGGTTAGACAAGGGCACTATTTGAGCATTATGCACGAATATCATTATGCACCAGCAGAGAATCAAACTCGGGTCTTTATCGTGGCAAAGTACTATTCTACCTCTAGACAAGTAGTGCATGTACCTTTGGGCATATCCATAACGTACCCGTATTTTGGTCATGCAATTCTTCCGAAGGCCTTGACTTTTAGTTTCACCTCTTGATTTAAAAACAAAAAGCTCGATAGTGCTACTCGGGGATATTATGAAAAAACCAAATTCAAACATTATGCACTAATATCATCATTGCTAATCTAATGCACCAACCGGGAATCAAACTCTGGTCTGTATTGTGGAAGGGTACTATTTCTACCACTAGACCACTAGTGCATGTACCTTTGGGCATATCCATAACGTACTTGTATTTTGGTCATGCAGTTCTTCCGAAGCCCTTAACTTATAGCTTCACCTTGGGATTTAAAAAAAAAAAGCTCCATAGTGCTACTCGTGAAATCTATAAATTTAATGATATATTGAAACAAACCGAAGTTTTAACATTATGCACTAATTATCATCATATCTAAACTTCATTCAAGATGGAAGAGCTGAGAATCGAACTCTAGTCTGTATCATGGCAGGGTACCATTCTATCACTAGACCAGTGGTGCATCTACCTGTAGACATATTTAAAAGAAAAAAAAAGCTGGATAGTTCTACTTGTGAAATCTATAAATTTAAATAATATTGTGACAAACCCAAGTTTGAGCATGGACTAATATCATCATAGCTAATCTTTAAGATGCACCAACCGAGAATCAAACTCGAGTCTGTACTGTGGCAGGGTGGTAAAACCCAACTTTGAGTATTATGGACTCATATCATCATAGCTAATCTTTAAGATGCACCAACCGAGAATAGGCATATCCATAAGGTACTCTATTTTGGTCATGCAGTTCTTCCGAAGCTAGTGCTACTCGTGAAATCTATAAATTTAAATGAAGTTTGAAAATAATGCATTAATAATCAAATAGCTAATCTTCAAGATGCACCAGCCAAGAATCGAACACCAAGGTCCGTACCGTGGTAGGTTACTATTCTACCACTAGACCACTGGTGCATCTATCTTTAAGCATATCCATAATAAACTCGTATTTTTGTCAAGCAGTTCTTCCGAAGCCCTTAACTTTTAGTTTCACCTCTCGATTTAAAAAATAAAAGCTCCATAGCGTTACTCGTGAAATCTATAAATTGAAATGATAAATTGTAACGAACTTTTAGTTTCACCTCTCGATTTAAAAAATAAAAGCTCCATAGCGTTACTCGTGAAATCTATAAATTGAAATGATAAATTGTAACGAACACAAGTTTGAACATTATGCATTAATATCATTATAGCTAATCTTCAAGATGCATCAGCCGAGAATCGAACTCAGGTCCGTATCATGGCAGGGTACTCCATAAAGTACTCGTATTTTGGTCATGCAGTTTTTCTGAAGCCCTTGACTTTTAGTTTCACCACTCGATTTTTAAAAAAAATGCTCCATAGTGCTACTTGTGAAATCTATAAATTTAAATGATATATTGTAACAAATCGAAAAAAAAATGCTCCATAGTGCTACTTGTGAAATCTATAAATTTAAATGATATATTGTAACAAATCGAAGTTTGAACATTATGCATTAATATCATCATAGCTAATCTTCAAGATGCACCAGCCGAGAATCAAACTTAGGTCTGTACCTTTGTAGGGTACTATTCTACTACTAGACAATTGGTGCATCTATCTTTAGGCATATCCATAACTCACTCGTAGAAAAAGAATCGTAGATTGACATTTATCAGGTGCAAGGGAGGCGTAGTGTATCAAGCCTGACAGAGGACACGTGCCACTCAATAAGAGGAGACAAACATTGAACCGTTGTGCTTTGAAACCAAGCTTGGGCATAAGCAAGACAGAGGTAACGATGTCAATATGAGGGACAAAGATAGGCTATATAAAGGCCTAGTAGCACCCCCAACCTTAACCTTGAAAGTCAACCTTGAAAGTCGGGTTTCCTAAAGAAGTTTGTGCATTCAACTTTAGAGTGAAGTCTGTTCATACGAAATATGAAACCTTGCCAAATTTGGTGTTAATCGGACACCAGACTGACGCTCCACAAGACTGCATAAAACTTAAGGTAGGTAACTTCACAAGAGTGGTGGAGAGCACCATTCGCTGAAGAAGAGAGTACCAACGTGAGCTTGTGTCGAAATGACTTTATCGAAGTAATGACTATAGCCACCTTTCGGTGTGAAAAATTTCATGAGCTCAATGAGAGTTAGAGAATGTTTGGGATGAAACTGCTTGACTTTTCCTTCTTCCACGCTAAAGCGACTTTGCTACTTCTCTTTCTCTAAGGAAATATTTTTGATGAGAAGAGAATTTTACTAAATAGTGTAAAATTATTACTTGTTCATTATTCATTCATTTTCCTGAGAAGAAAAAAAAAAGTTTCACATTGTTGGGTTTTATGTCCTAAAACTCATAGTTTGTAAACAAAGATATATTCTATTTTCAATAAAGTTATTATTGATGTTTATTCAGTAAAAATTGTTATTGAATAAAGTGAACTTTACGATCATTAATCTAAATCCAATAAACTAAGGACACTCTGGCTATAGTATGATTACTTGAACTATAGGTAGAGACATAAGAGGGGATCAAGTTCAAGTATATAGTCAAAATGATCTATAGTATAAGGATAAGGCTGAGTACCTTATTCTGGGGACACTATGGATGCGGCCCACTTTTGTATATGATATAAACAATGTGATCACTAAATTGTACATGTGAAGACATGTGAATGGGGGCGTCCTATGCAATGAGTATTGCATAAGATCGGACCATGAAGAAAACCACTCTCACTTTATAATGTTGTTTACTGTTGAGACTGATTTTCTTTTCATTCGATAACCTAGGTAACTCGGTTTTAATCCTGAGCTAACCATGAACTCCTGTTTATTCGGAATTATCCTTAGATTTGTATGGGTGAGAGTGGCTCTAGTTCGCCGACTCAACAGGCCTCCCATTTCAGGGGTAAGACTAGGTAAATGGCTGGGGACGTGGGGTGCAAGACGGAATTCACTCCTACCAACTTTTAGGGATAGAAGAAAGGTAGTTCCCTTAAGCACTGACTCCAGGTCTTGAACAAGGGACCCCACCCTCTCATTGGCCTGAGAGGGATTCGGTTTACTGGTTGGACCACAAACCAATTGTTCATTAGAGGATCAGTGAGACATAAGGAACAAGAAGTAACTTCAGGGGTAAAACGGTAAATTGACCCAGCTCTAGTTACGAACAACCTGTGAAGGATCGACTTACTAATCATGGTTATATCAGATGGACAGAAATATATCTATAGTGAGGGGAGTGCAACTACTAGGCTATAGTGGAGTGTCCTAGTAGTTAACGAATGTTGGTTAACCAGGTTAATGAGTTTAAACCGGTTAATCTTGGATCGTTGGAGCCCATGATCTATAGGTCCATTAGGTCCCAACAGTGTGACGAGTGAGTTCGAAGTGTTCGAATTCAAATTAGGGAATATGCGTTACATATATACGATATATTTAACCGCAATTTTGTTTTATTTACGAATTAAACAAAAAGAGAGAATCTGAGATATTTAAATAAGATTTAAATATCTTAATCAATTATGTGTCAGAATTGATTGGGATTGGCATTTGAATTAATATTAAATATTAATTAAATAGTTTAATTAATCATTTAATGTTACTTTAATTTGAAATTCATTATTCAAATTAATTGTTGAATTAAAATGAAGAAAGTCAAAACGTTGACTTTCATCTAATGAAAAAATCCATGTTAGTGGAATTTTGAGGTGTCAAAATTTGGTTTAACCAAACTTGCATGTTTGCCAAATAAACCCCACAAGTTTGAGTGGAATTTTGAGTGTCAAAATTTGGTTAACTCAAACATGCATGCTTGCCACATAATCCCAAACATTTGAGTGGAATTTTAAGTGTCAAAATTTGGTGATCTCAAATTTGCATGAACATGCAAACATGACTCTTTAAATAGAGTGATCATGATACATGGAAGGTCTTTTTCATCTTGGTGAAAAACCTTGAGAAAAACCTCTCACAAATACTCTCCCAAGTTTAGTCACTCACCGGATTCCACAATCCCGTTCTAAGGCCGGAGGATAGTGGAGAAGACATTAGTGGTGGTTCGAAACCGGTTCGTGAGGCAAAAGGAGTTTGAACTACAAAAGGTTAGTATTTAAACTCATTAAGTTTTAATACTTATGAACATGCTAGTTATTTACAATAATTGATGTTCTAAAAGTGCCTAAGATCCAAATTGCTTCCGCGTGTGTTATATTAACACCATCACACATAAGGTTGAGACCTATTTTGAAGTTAAGCATAACGAAATTAGCACACATGAATGAGTTAAGTTTAATGTCTTCGAGAAACTCTCAATAAATGAAACTGCACGAAGACCAAATAAGTGTCAAGGAAGCGATTGACATATGAAGATGGTTAGTGGGAGTTGGTTGAAGTGTAGTGCCAATATGGGAATGTGTTACAACCTTCTAGACTTTGCTACCATATGGGTTTATGCCATGGTTGTCTTAAGAGCCTCACCCCATGGGTGCATCGTTATGTGTGACTAAAAGAATATGAGTGTTGAGGCAAAGGTGACCATATCTAGGGTGCGCTCCTAGCATAGGTATGGATATGCCAACACTAGCTAGTTTGATCATGGTTTTTCTTGTGAGTCCCTGTTAGAGTTCGAGAGAAGGGCGAGGGAGGCCATGGTGGGATAGTCCACAACCATTAGACAAATGTTTTTGTGCTTATGTTGCAAGACTCGGAGACCAAGAATAGATCCGTAAGTTGGATAGTTCATAAGTAGTGCGTAGTTTTCGTATTCATTATGAAGCATGTTATTTCCAACGGGTTCATTCGCAGGCAATCTGAAGTTTGGATCGTCATCAAGGATACTGAGATTAAGTGAGAGAGAGAGTCACAATCCATGGACCGATTGTGTCTCTGAGAAAGTCATCAATGATGATGAATAGTTTAAGTGGAGGAGAATTTCACAACAATGCTACGAAAAGAGTAGGTTTTGACCCTCATATAACGATAGACGAAGCAATGACCCTCAAATGGTGCCCATCCAGTCGCAAGAGTGCCAAGAAAGATGAGTGCCATGATGTGACCGAGGAGGATGGTGCATCATCTAACACACGAAAGAGATCTTCATTAAAGCCAAATTGAGGCATATGAAAAATAGAGGCAATGATGTCGACATGAGAAACAAAGATAGCTTTGATAAAGGGTCGGGTAGGGCCCCGGGAGGGTTCCAAAAGAAGTTTGGGCATGTGGGTCTAGAATGAAATCCTTCCATATGAAACATGAATGGTCACCAAATTTGGGTGTAAATCGGACACTATACATGCGCTCCATGAGGCGCATATGTACTCGTGCATGCACAACCTTCTGTGCACGTGAGCAATGCATGAGTTTTTTTTTTTTTTTTATTGTCGTGTTTGACCTCCATTCGATTATTTTTCACTCTAATTTTGATACTAACCCTATTATAAATTGAATTATGATCTAGTAGAAAAATCTCAGAAATTTTAGAGCTCTTGTCTAATTTTGATACTAACCCTATTATAATAAAAATAAATAGTTTGAGAAGACATGCATAGCCATCACAATTTTCTCAAGTAATACTTGTCTGGATCCCAAGCATGCAAGCATATCTTACCTTAGGTAGTTAGAATATGCATGTTTAAAACCTTGGAATGACGTTTCTAAATGAAAATGCAAGTATGTTATATAAAATTGCCAAAATACCACCAGGATAAGAATTTATGATGCATGTCGATTTTAATACTTTTCGTTATGCTAGAATGGACAATGGGTTATTTTAATCTGCACTTCGAGCCATTGATGGATTTTACCTCTCCGTTGAGCTTGTATGAGTGCATGATATAGTATGTTTAGCTCCATGAGGTTGATTGTGTGTTCTCTTTATAGAGCATGCTTTTCTGCTCAGAGATGAGATTAAGGCGCTAGAGTTAGGTTGGCTGGACGATAACCTAGGTCAGGATGCCTCTAGTAGACTGAGTACCTTATGATTGTGAGTGGAGGTCAACAATAACTAAGAAAACTTGAGGAGTCGGTACCCTGAAAGTGAAAGTTAGCATGAAGCTACCTAGTCCTCTTAACAACCTAGTGGACCTCAACAATGCACAGAGATGACAAAGGGGATTTTTAGAATGTGTTCTATGCTGTAGGTAATCAATATGAATATCTCCCTAACAAGCATGCATGAGTGAACCAAATTAAGATTAGGGCATTACAACCAGAAATATTTACAAGTAAATCTCGGTTAGTATTTTTTCTGTAGGCTGTGCACTTCAATATCATAAGCAACAATCAAATGTCTAGATTTGTGTGCACTCAAAAAAATGGATTAGCTCCAAAAAGCTAACCCCGAAAAGTCTTAAAAAGGTTAGGTGAGTTTTAAACTACTTAGATGCCCTTAAAAACCTAGTAGATTTCGAGGAGAAAGATGACTTAGAAAACTTAACATAACTAGTAGCAGTGTGACGGTATCACTAGTCTTAGCCTCATATCCCCTCTAGTACATCTTTAGTTCGCAGCCTTCGTAGTGGTAGTGGTATAGCTACTATAAAGTTAAGTCTAGGTCGAACAGTTAGCACGACGAGGCTATCCAAGTGCTACTATCATGTGTGGAAATGGCTTGGGATCTCCCAAGCAAGACCTTTGGTGCTATAAACTGTGATAGGTAAATTTGTCATTTTGACCTCCCATTCATAATTAGAGGTCTTGATTAGCCCTAATACGAAGGCTAAGAATGAAGAAAAAGAGGAAAAAAAAAAAGAAAAAAAAAGAAAAGAAAAGGAAAAGGGAGAGAAGAAGATGAGGATTTTGCGTTCTTGAGAAAGAGTAAGAGAGAATGTTGTAAATGGTTGTTTGGAATAGGAATTTGTTGGATTTCCTTCCCAAGAATTGCTCAAGTAAGTTTGAAAAACCATTCTTGACTTTTGACTTGTTTAAATCCAAGAAATAATAGAAGGAAAGTGTTTCAAGTTCTTGATTTTAACTTTTCTTAAGATTGGAGAGCCAAACTTTTAGTATGTTGATATTGGAGAGATGTCACACAAGTTTTATGAAGGAAGTCGTTGTTGATTCAGACCGAAAGACGGTGTTCTGATGAACGTCAAGTAATGGTAAGTTTTTTAAGTTTTGAATTCTTGACAAAATTTATACTTGATTATTTCTTGCTACGGGAGAAGGGAAATTCAGAGAAAAATACATATATGTAGATGTGTTAAAAATCTACATATTTGGTAATGGAATCAAATTTATTCGAGGTCTCGGTAAGAAGTTACAAAATTCAAAAGTTATTACAAAGGAAATTTGGAACCACATCGTTTTTCTGAAAAATTGAACATGGATGAAGAGGGAGCGGACACGCGTTGGTAGGTGGCGGCGATAGTGCGTCTGTAGTAGAGTGGGACACGTGGCAACACATTGAGTGGAGATATTCATTCTACTACTTGTGGCGACACATGTTCGAGTTGACCCGATTCGACAACTCGTGTTTAACTTGAGACTTGCACGCCCGCAACTTGTGAACCTTCGACCAAAATCGGAAGTGCAACTCGAACCCAATCCAGTTATTTGACTGCTGATTCCTATTTGCAGCAACCCTCTGCATGTGATAGTTTTGCGTAAAATCGCGCATGAAAAGTCTTTCCCGGTGCGTTTAAGTTTGTGTGAGTCTCTTCTTCCCCCGTTTGACCTATATTTAACAATTCTTCATTTCAATATTAATACTAACCATGATAGTGCTTGAAATAGGACCTACAGGAGAAATTTCAAAAATTTTGGAACTTCTAACATGCGAAAAAGCTAGCTCAGGCAAACATATATCATCCAAGTAGGTAACCACAAGAACTTTAGGGAAGTAATACTTATAAGAATTGCTAGGACGTGTTAGCATGCGAGCATTACTTACGTTTGATGGTTAGAAAATGCATGTTAAGGACTTGAGAAAGGTGTATTTGGATAAGTATGTACTATATGTATGTAATGGTAAAATTACTATTATGCCCTTGGTTGATATTTCTGGGAAACATGTTGTTTTATGTATTATGTAAAGCTAGATATGGGATATGCATGACTAGAATATCAATTGAGCAATAAAGATGAGTATGTTATGCACGATGTAAGAAATTACAAAACTGTCTCTACGATGATATGTTTTTTTTAATGTTGTTTTATATGCTTTCTCTTGTGTTAGAAAAGAGGATGGACTATTTTGATCTATGTTCTGGGTGATCAATGGATGTTGTCTCCCCGTTGAGTTTTTTTACTTGTATATATGTATTATACATTATGTCTTAACCCTAGGTGTTTAACTGTGTGTTTTCCTTGTAAAACGTGTTTATCTACAGCGAGCCGAATGTTAGATTTAGGTGTTAGAATAATTTGATTTGGTTAAATAAACATCATTTTTTTCATATAGTTAGATTATTTTTTTTCAGATAGTTAGTTTATTTTTAGCTATTTAGTTTATCTACTCTTTATTTCTCTTAGCTATTCGTAAGGCTATAAAAGCCAAGTTCAATATTCAATAATATCATCAAACTCAAATTGTTTAGCCAACTTCAGTATTCAATAATATCATCAAACTCAAATTATTTAGCCAAGTTCAATATTCAATAATATCATCAAACTCAAATTGTTTATGTTTCAGGCTTAGTCATTCTTCGATCAAAATTGGATTGAGAAAAATATTGAAATTTATGAGAACACAGCTGAAGAAGGAGAAATCACAGAGGAAAGGACAAAACCGATTGCTGAAACAATTGAACCAGTTGCTGAAAACGAAGAGGGAGAAATCACGGAGGAAACAACTGAACTAGTTGCTGAAACCGTCGAACTAGTTGCTGATAACACTTTTCTAGTAGCTATTGCACAAAATTTGTCAATAAGGGATGGGAGAAATCGACATCCACCTGTATGGTATGCATATTATAATTTCGGTGAAGGCTTATCTGAAGAGGATGAAGAAAAGGAATTCTTAATGATTTCAGATCCGGTGCATTTTGAGGAAGTTGCCAAAAGTCCAAAATGGAGATTGGTTATGAATGAAGAAATCAAATCCAATGAAAAAAAAAAACGAGACACAAAACTTGGAGGTTCTACTGGCGGGGAGCAAAGAAAATAAGAGAGAAATGGATTTCTAAGAGCAAGATAAATGAATCTGGAGAAGTTGATAAATACAAAGCAAGATTGACGTTTAAAGGCTACACACAAGAGTAATGAATTGATTTTACGAAAGTGTATGCACCTGTGGCCAGAATAGATACTGTTAGAATGATAATTGCTTTTGCAGCCTAGAAAGATTGGAAACTCTATCGGTTAGATGTCAAATCAACTTTTTGACGAGTTAAAAGAAGATATTTTTGTTGAACAACCAAAATGCTAATTCCAAATGGGAAGTGAGGGGATGGTGTACAAACTCCAAAAGGCTCTCTATGGGTTAAAACAAGCACCTAGAACATACGTTTAGTAAAAAAGAATCATACTTCATTAAGAAAGGCAGTTCCAATGAGCAGACACTCTTCATCAAGAGGAAGGGAGGCAAAATTCTTATTGTAGACATTTATGTTGATGATCTTTATTTATTGGAGATGATAAATAATTATTGGAGTTCAAATGTTCAGGAAGAAAGAGTTTGATAGGACTGACTTAGGTCATATGAGATTTTTGGTCCTTAATCTCAAATTAATTAATTAATTAATGTTTTGATGATAACAAACCTACACGTAATTGTTAACAATTATCAGTCTACAGTGTAAAGTTGGAAATAACGATTCCAACACATTTTTCAATTACTCAAATCAGAGCCAAAACGAAGAAGTTACCGTCCAAACAAAATGTCTGACGTGTTGATGTGGCGGCAAAATTGAATCATGGACCAATCAAAGTAGGACACTTACAACTTTGAAAGAATAATAAATGGGGAGTTTTTAATTTCTTTTAAAAGCCAGGTTTTATAACAACATCGTATATAAAAGAATGTTTATTAATTGTGTACCTTTCATTTTTGTTTGAATACAAGAATGTTTTAATGTTTTACCTCCCATTTCTCTCTAATAATCCATATTAAATCTTATTTTTGCTTCTACTTCTCTATTTAAACTCATTATCTCTCCTATACTTTAACACAACTTTCATATTTTATAATTTTTTTTTTATCTCAATTTTTCTAAAGTTTCCATTGTTGCTCTCTCTCCAAGCTTCCAAGTTTATTTTTTTCATCTTATTCTTAAAAGAATTTTTTATTCTATTGTGAGGAAATAGTTGTGAGTGATCAAATTGTAAATCTGCTCTTTTAGATGGTTATAGTGTGTTCGTACAAAATTCAGATACTTGTAATGGTTTGATCCTGAGCCGTGGAAAGGATTGAGTTTGCTCTTGAACTCATAAAAAAAGCGGGGTGTAGCGGTTGGGCTTTGATCCGAGGAAAGAGTTGAGAAAAGTTTTTTAAAATTGTCAAGAGGCGCTTGGGGAGTGGAGTAGGTCGAGTTTGACCGAACCACTACAAAAGTACAATGTTATATTTTCCAACTCTTTCATGTTTAATCTCCAAATTGTTATTGTGATTTATTGCATGTTATAAGTTTTTCATAATTGCTTATTGTTATTTCTTGAACTATTTTATTGTATTAATTATCATCTTCTACTCATTTTTTTTTAAAAAATAAATCATAATAAAAAAAATTAATCACTTAACTTTATTGTTAAAAGTCTATTCACCCCTCCAGGGTTGTCATACCGATCCAACAATTGGTATTAGAGCAGGTTGCTCTTATAGATTTTTTATGTAAACTTTATTGTTAGAGTTTATGGTAAACCTACGTGTTAATAATGGTCTTTGTGAAGAACAATCAATCTCTAGGCCTCCTTACTTTATTAGAACAAATTATACTTATTGTAAAGCTAATTTGTTTGCAATCGGTTGATTATCAGTTATCAATTATGGTTAAGTGTTAGCAAAGACCCTTACATCCCAATAATAAAATAGAGGATGAATTTGATGAGTGAAAAAGTGTTATTTTAATACTAATGCTACAAATGTCTTTATTATGTCCTAAGTAAGGATGAATTTAGTAGAGTATCTATGTGTTATTGTATAAAACTTGAAAAACTCTTGAGGGAACAAATCAAGTTAAAGAAAGAAAGATTAACATGTTAGTTTATAATTATGAACTATTTAAATTGGATGCAAATGAATCTATAGGTGATATCTTTACTAGATTTCCTAATATTCTAAATGCTTTGAAAAATCTTGGAAAAATATATTCTACTCCGAAAAATGTAAGGAAAATTCTCAGGTCTCTGCCTAAAAGTTGGGAAGCAAAGGATCTCACAAAGCTTCCTTTGGATGAACTTGTTGGTTCTCTCATGACACATGAGATTACCATGAATGAGCACATGATAGAGGAATCCAAAAAGAAGAAAAGAATAGCCCTAAAGTCCATCACATTGGAAGTTGACTCCGACGATGAGGAAGCCCCTGATGAAGATGATGTTGCCTACTTCACACGTAAGTATAAAAAATAGCAGGGTGAAAAAAGCAAGGTCATATGCTATGAAAATATGATGAGATAATATGCTATGAATGAAAAAAGCAGGGTCATATAAGAACGGATTGTCTCTCCTCAAATCATCTAAGAAATCCAAGGAAAAAACAATGAGGGCTACACTACTTGGGATGATTGTGATGAAAGTGCATGTGATGAAAAAGTAGCAAATTTTTGCTTCATGGTTCATAGTGACAAAGAGGATGAACAAGATGATGAGGTTTGTTTGAAAGCCTCCAATAAAAATAAGTGGTACTTGGATAGTGGCTGACACATGACGAGAAATCAATTCAAGTTTGTGAATTTTTTCAAGAAGGATGGTGGCTTAATAACCTTTCGTGATAACAAGAAGGGTAAAATAATTGGTGAGGGTACTGTAGCTAATGACACTCGTACTTTTATTGAAAAATATATTTGAAACTGATGGTTTAAAGCATGACTTGCTGAGCATTAGTCAATTGTGTGATAAAGGTTTTAGAGTTATATTTGATAAAAATAATTGCATAATTAAAAATGTTACTGATAAAAAAGTTTTGTTCGTTGGAAGAAGAGATGACAGTGTGTAAACTAATGATTTAAATTATTGTCCTACAAGATAAATGTCTTTCGGCTTTACACAATAACTCTTGGCTATGGCATAGAAGATTAGGACACGCTAGTATGTACTTGATTTCAAATATCTCAAAAAATTCATTAACGAGAAGCCTTCCTCAATTTAAATTTGAAAAAGATAAAATTGTTGACAAACCAAGTTTTCTTCCAAATCTAAAAATGTGATTTGTACTAGACCTCTTCAACTATTACGTATGGACTTATTGGGCTCTCCTAAAATAGCTACATAAGTTGGGAATTACCATGCCTGTGATGGTTGATATTTTTGAAGATTTATTTGGGTTTTAACCATAAAACATAAGAATGATGTTTTCAATATATTTTTTTTTTAATTACTAAAATTAGGAGGGACCATTGGGGTGAATTGGATACTTTAGCATTTGAAATATTTTGCAAACATAATGCTTTTTATCATGACTTCTCTTGTCCAAGGACTCCTGTTGAAAGGAACACGGGTACTTTGAAAGAATTTGCTAGATCAATGTAATACTCTTTCTAATGAGTATATTTAGAGTGATGATTTAGAAAGAAATTCTGGAGATTTACTTGTCAATGACAAAGGCAAAGAAACTATTTCAAGTAAAGAAGAGGTGAGCTCAAATGAAAAGAAGGAAGAAATTTCATCAGATATGCCTTATCTCATCCCAAGGACTTGATTATTGGTGATCTCAAACAAGTGAAAACTCGTTCTTCTATTAATTTATTTGATAATCTTGCTTTTGTTTCTCAAATTTAACCAAAAAGACTTAACAATGCTGAAAATGATGAGTTTTGGATTTTAGTTATGCAAGATGAACTTAATCAATTTGAAAGGAACAAAGTTTGGGAATTAGTCCTTCGACCCTCTAATATTTTCATTATTAGAAGTTTTTAGAAATAAAATTGATGAAAATGAGAATATCATTACAAATGAATTTAGGCTTGTAGCTCAAGGTTATTGTCAGGAGGAGGTATAGACTATGAAGAAAGTTTTGCACTGGTTGCTAGATTAGAAACTATTAGAATGTTATTGTTGTTGCTTCTTACAAAAATTTTATATTGTATCAAATAGATGTTAGAAGTTCATTCTTAAATGGGTATATCATGGAGGAAGTTTACGTGGAACAATCTCCTGGATTTGAAAATTTTGATTTTCCACCTCATGTCTAAGTTGAAAAAGGTTCTTTATGGCTTAAACAAGCTCTAAGAGCTTGTGTTAGACTTAGTAATTTTCTTCTTCGGAATGATTTTAAAAGGGGTAAACTCGACACTGCTCTTTTATTAATATTAAAGAAAATGATATGCTATTAGTGTAAATATATCTTGATGATATCATATTTGGTTCTACTAATCCTTCTTAATAATTTTCTAAATGGATGCATAATGGGTTTGAGATGAGTATGATGGGAGAGCTTAGTTTCTTTCTCGGACTTCAAATCAAACAACTCAAAGATGGTATCTTAAGAGAAATACACTAAGGATTTACTCAAAAGCTTCAAGTTCAATGGAGGTAAGATTGCAAAAACTCCAATGAGCACATCCACTGAGCTTGACAAGGATGAAAAAGGTAAATGTGTGGATATTAAATCTTATCGAGGTATGATTGGATCTTTAGTTTATTTGACCACTAGTAAACCAGATATTATGTTTAGGGTATGTCTTTGTGCTAAGTTTCAATTCTGTCCCAAGGAATCTCATTTACATGCATTTAAAAGAATATTTAAATATTTGCTTTTGACTATAATTTAGGATGATAGTATCCTAGAAATGTTGAGTTTAAATTGGTAGGATATTCTGATGCGGATTTTATGATGATATATTAGAATGCATTGATATGATTATTTGGACATTTGTATTATTTTAGGTTTTCTTAATTTCATATTATTTGGACATGGCCAAAGTGACTTTTTTGTTTTAGGAACGAATCTCGAAGAGGCACTCGGGACAACAAGGGTAGATGATTAATGAGGAATCAATTAGAACTTTCGGACCTACACGGTAGCTTAGAGCACAATAAAGGGTAGGCCCGAACTTTCTATAGACCAAAGGAAAGTCGTGGAAACCTAGTAGAAGAAGGAAGCAATGAGGGCCTAAAAGTAGGTTGGTTACCAAGTATATTTTTATACTTACACCTTTCTCCTTTTCTAGTTGGTCAAGGTGGAGAGATGCTCTGGAGCTCTACTAGCATAGAGGGGTGTCGACCCGGAGTGTATGTTAGTTGTATTCGACCTAGGACATCAATTAGTTGTATAATTTTTTTCGTTTGTAAATATCTTGAAATTTCTGACACAGGAATGTAACGCCCCACTAGGTTTAACACACACATATATATATATATATATAAAAATAAAAATAACAAAATAAGGAAAAAAAAAAACTGGCCACCTCTCCTTGAATCTCTCATCCCCTCCCCTAAAATACCTCTCTCATCCTGTATCAATACTTCATCAAACAAAACAGAAACAGAAAGAAAATATTGTCTGAAGGAAACAAATGCATATGATGGAGAGATGGTTAGACAATAATGACGGTTAGATGGTTAGACAATAATGGAGAGATCAGAAGAAGGCAGATAATGGAGAGATGATAGGCAGATAAACGAAGATAGATGTCATTTCAGGTTAGTAGTTTTACTTTTTCCTTTTATGAAGGATATTAGCAATTATTTAGATCTGGGTTAGAAATTTAGAAATTAACTGTTGGAATGATCTGAATTAGAAATTATCTATCTATGAAGAGTCCTGGTCACGAAAAAAAAATAGATAGATAAGAAAAAAGAGATGAAGATAGGGACTGGAAAACATATCCTCACGAAAAAAAATAGATAGATAAGAAAAAAGAGATGAAGATAGGGAAAAGGAAGATCTGGAAAACATATCCAAATAAAAAAAATGAAGATTTGGAAAACAGGATAAAAAAAAAAGAAAGAAAGAGAGAGGGAAAGATTAGGAAAACAGATCAAATAATAATAATAATAATAATAAAAACAATACATGGAAAGGGAAGAAGATAAAAACAATACAGGGAAGGAGGAGAAGATTAGATTTGGAAATAGTAAAGCCAAAAAAAAATATATGTGAGAATAGAATAAACTGCTGAACAGAATTGAATTAAACCATTTAGAGAATTAAACGATTTAGATATGGGAGTAGACTATTTAGAGAATTAAACGATTTAGATGATTTAGATATGGGAGTAGAGTTAAACTTCTGGGAAGAAACTAATAAAAGAATTATAGAATTAAACTATTGAAGAAATTGATTAAAAGAGTTAGATTTAAATTGCTTAAAATAACGATTAGAGTTAAAAGAAAAAAAAAAAAGAGAAATTTTAGGAAAGAAAAGAAGATTAGAACTGTTTGAAAATGGCAAGTACGGTTCAGGTATCACTGTCAACAGAATTAAAATATAACATAAAGTTAGAGAATGAGAATGGAAGATATGAGAAATTATTATATTTGTATTTATATGATATAAAATTAAATGTTGAACTATCCAAGCCACTTGAAATATTAATAATCTTGACATATCTTTACTTTAAGTTTTAAGTTTTATTATTCTATATAATTTAGAAACAATGAAAACATGGAACTCGATTTTTATTGAGGCCGTTTAGGTATTTTATACTGTTAGTTGGATTATTAATTAAAATGTGAAATACTAACAAAAGGTGACGAACGATGCGATAAGAATCAAACCTTAGCAACCTTTGGAGCAGCTCTCGAGGAACGGGAGCTTATGTTAATTAAATTAGGGAATACTTCGGCTAAGGCCAACCAGGTAAGTGGCCTTACTATAGGATAGACTAAATAATTGTATGAGTTATGATGATGTGTGGATTATGATGCTTGATGATATGTGCGGTATATACATATTTTGTTGAGCGACGCTTGATATGTTTGACGCACGTTGTGGCATTATGATGAGCATGATGATTGCATGATTTTTACCTTAATATGATGTTGTTTTCCATATTGAGCATGCCAGATGATGATGAGTGCCATATTGCATCATGTCGTTAGATCGATGAAGGACACAACCCTAAGAGCATGAAAATGATATTAATATAAATATCCACGAGTATGCGTTACCTAGAGTAACAAAAAGATGAGACTAGAGGGTTGTGTCAGAAGAGACATTACGATGGATTTAGAGGGACCTCATGCATTTTGTATGTTCATAAGCATAGGGTTACTTCCTCTAGAGATGATGAGTGCGGACGCGCACCTTATGATGAGCGCGAATGCGCACAGGTGCGAAAGCACACAGATGAGGGTGTTCATGAGGCGCATGAAACTAGGGGGTTCCGCTGACCTCCGGACGTCGCTACAGATTAGCTTGACCAGAGGGTCCAGGGGGTGTGCGAGCGCCCTGGGGACTCACACTCGCACGTGTGAGTCGTGTGTAGGGAAGTACTACACATCCAATTTGTCTGAGACTAGAGGCCACCCCTAAGATGATTAGAGATAGGTCCCTAAATCATGATTGCATGTGTTTGCATTTGCATGGCCCCCTATAGTGCGGCCACTTACTGAATATTCTTTGAAATACTCAGGTCGTGTGCCACTTCATTTTTTCAGGTAAAGGCAAGGTGCACTTGAACGGAGGACGGCGGCATCGCGAGCAGAGACTGTGGCACGTGCATAGGGTAGACTCATATTCAAATTTCTAGTCTTAAGTTAGAATAGGTTGTTTTGCATTTCATTGTTTTAAATTATTTTGTATTTGTTTTTGTTTTCTCTAAATTTCAGTATTTCATATTTAAACACGTAAGACCATGGCTGTGTTTTTCAGAGAAGAAGTTGTTTTAAACGTTTTTTTTGAAATTTTTGTTATCAATTATGTTCATGTAAGAGTTATATTTCCGCATTATAGATGAGCATGAGACGTTAGTAGCGACTTTGAGTGTGGAAATTTAGGGTCGTTACAGTGTTGTACGTCGTTTTAAATTTATCTTTTCATCGCAGTTCGATTTCTCGAGATCCAACATCGGTTTGAGAGGGGAAGGAAGCATTCCTTATAACTAGGGTGTGAATACCTCTATGAGATCGTGAGGTAACGGGCCATCTCTTGATGATATTCTGCCACACTTTTTGTTCCTTGCCTCAAACCTTGCAATTTAGTTTTCAAATTTCTTTGATAATGTTTTGGAACATACCTTTTTCTCATGGCTTCTTTAAGTTCTTCCCAAGTCTCTATTGGATCCTCCTCTTTTCTTCTTCTCTCGGATTTGAGATGTTGGTACCAATCATCGACATGATTGGTAAATTCGGCAATAGCAAGTCTCGTCTTCTTATTTTCACTATAGGTGTTGCAATCAAACAAATGCTCTATCTTTCTTTCCCATTGCAAGTATTCCTCAGAATCTGCCGTTCCACAAATTGGTGGGATTTTAAGTTTAACTCCTCCATCTCTATCTTCATGTACTCTTTCCATCCTTCTAGGTTGCATAATAGTTGCATGGTTATTTCTTCCTCTCCATCTTCCGTCAACTTGTCTTTCTTGTACTACTATACTTTCATCTTCTCGTAATGTTCGTTCTTGTCTTTGTTGTTGCTCCCTTCTTTCTTGCCTATCTTTCCATCATCATTTCCATCATATCTTGAATAGCTTCAAGAATGGTTGTATTAAGATCTGGTACGGGTTCTCCTTCTCCATTATGTGACATTTTGTTATCAAGGGGCCTCTTCACACTTCTCACAAAAATTTCACTCAGGGACACTCGTGTTTAACACTCAAAGGTAGGATTTTGGTACTAGGTCAAGAATGTAGACGTTGGTTTTTTTTTTTTTTCGATAATCTGAGAGAGAAAAAAAATTGATAGAAAAAATATATAACAATAAAGATATTTCACCTCTAGTGCGGCCAAAGAACATCGACCAAATGATCTGATACCAAATGATAAGCGCCAACAATGCTGGATTTTGCAAAACTAGAGGTCCTTCTAGAATCCCTGCCAAAACATTCACAGAGAAAGCTAACTTAACGGATTGATTCCAACCAAGAGCTGGTTAGAAGATGAATGACTCTTAGATCGAACTTG
>NW_019268596.1:365342-367112 GCF_002738365.1 Cucurbita moschata | reverse complement strand
AGAGAAAGCTAACTTAACGGATTGATTCCAACCAAGAGCTGGTTAGAAGATGAATGACTCTTAGATCGAACTTGAAATCTATGATGGTCACTTTTAGATACCAAGATAATTCACTCCAGAATTAGCTAATTCTGGAGTGAATTATCTTGATCAAAACTAATTCAATGAATCGTTTAAACATCAATCCTAAAGCAAGGTTTGAAAAAGAATAACACCAAAAGGGTATCAAGAAAAACACAAAGGTTTTGTCTGTATTCAACCAAAAAAAACATCCAAACATGAATATTACATGCCTCTAAATAGGCCCAAAACATAACCCTAACAAAATAAATTTCAGCCACCAACAACTAATAAATGCTAATAAATGCTATTAAATACAAATCGAAGAAAATAAGGTAATTCATAAATTGTCTTAATTGGTAGTTCAACTACCAAAGCCAAGTCTTCGTATTACTTTCCAATATCAGTCACTTCAATATTTTCTTGATTTGATTCTTGAATCTTCTTTGTATTGCTTCTTGCAATTGCTCGTTCGGGTACACGGAAGTGATAAGTTGTTGGATTCATATCAAAAATCAATTAGTTGTATAATTTTTTTCGTTTGTAAATATCTTGAAATTTCTGACACAGGTGTTATACGTCGTTTTAAATTTATCTTTTTATCGCAGTTCGATTTCTCGAGATCCAACATTGGTTTGAGAGGGGAAGGAAGCATTCCTTATAACTAGGGTGTGAATACCTCTATGAGATCGTGAGGTAACGGGACAAAGTGGACAATATCTTATAAAAAAGTATTCCTTATAAATGAGTCGCTTTGCTATTACAAAAAAATGAACTTTTCGTCGCCTAGGAGATTCAAACTCTCGCGAGGAAACCTCATGTACTTAGTAGGCACACGCCTTAACCACTCGTTCAAAGCAACTTTTTTATTTTAGGATTGAATCTCGAAGAGATACTAGGGACAACAAAGGTAGATGATTAATGAGGAATCAGTTAGAACTTCGAGACCTACACGGTAGCTTAGAGCGCAGTAAAGGGTAAACCCAAACTTCCTGTACACCAAAGGAAAGTCGTGGAAACCTGGTAGTAGAAGGAAGCTATGCGGGCTTACAAGTAGGTTGGTTGCTAAGTATATTTTTATACTTACACCTTTCTCCTTTTCTAGTTTAGTTACTTGTCAAGGCGGGGAGATACTCGGGAGCTATACTATCACAAAGGGGTGTCGACTCGGAGTGTATGTTAGTTGTATTCGACCTCGGATATCAATTAGTTGTATAATTTTTTCGGTTGATTTTGAATTCTTTTGTATTCCAAGCCCTTTTTCCAGTATGTAAATAACTTTGAAATTTCTGACCCAGGTGTTGTATGTCTTTTAGAGTGTAAAAGATTTTATCTTTTCATCGCTTCCATCCCAGATTCAACATATTTGAGAGGGAACAAAACATTCCACACATAAGGGTGTGAATACCTCTATGAGGTCGTGAAGTAAGGAGCCAAAGTGGACAACATGTTTTAGCGGTGGCCTTTGGCTAGTACAAAAAAATAAACTTTTCATCACCTGAGAGATTCAAACTACACGCCTTAACCACTCGACCAAAGCGACTTTTTGTTTTAGGAACAAATCTCGAAGAGGCACTAGGGAAAACAATGGTAGATGATTAATGAGGAATCAATTAGAACTTCGGGACATACAAAGGGCCTACAAGTAGGTTGGTTACTAAGTATATTTGTATACTTACACCTTTCTCCTTTTCTAGTGTACTGGTCAAG
>NW_019268596.1:360865-365332 GCF_002738365.1 Cucurbita moschata | reverse complement strand
TTCTTCCTCTCCATCTTCCGTCAACTTGTCTTTCTTGTACTACTATACTTTCATCTTCTCGTAATGTTCGTTCTTGTCTTTGTTGTTGCTCCCTTCTTTCTTGCCTATCTTTCCATCATCATTTCCATCATATCTTGAATAGCTTCAAGAATGGTTGTATTAAGATCTGGTACGGGTTCTCCTTCTCCATTATGTGACATTTTGTTATCAAGGGGCCTCTTCACACTTCTCACAAAAATTTCACTCAGGGACACTCGTGTTTAACACTCAAAGGTAGGATTTTGGTACTAGGTCAAGAATGTAGACGTTGGTTTTTTTTTTTTTTCGATAATCTGAGAGAGAAAAAAAATTGATAGAAAAAATATATAACAATAAAGATATTTCACCTCTAGTGCGGCCAAAGAACATCGACCAAATGATCTGATACCAAATGATAAGCGCCAACAATGCTGGATTTTGCAAAACTAGAGGTCCTTCTAGAATCCCTGCCAAAACATTCACAGAGAAAGCTAACTTAACGGATTGATTCCAACCAAGAGCTGGTTAGAAGATGAATGACTCTTAGATCGAACTTGAAATCTATGATGGTCACTTTTAGATACCAAGATAATTCACTCCAGAATTAGCTAATTCTGGAGTGAATTATCTTGATCAAAACTAATTCAATGAATCGTTTAAACATCAATCCTAAAGCAAGGTTTGAAAAAGAATAACACCAAAAGGGTATCAAGAAAAACACAAAGGTTTTGTCTGTATTCAACCAAAAAAAACATCCAAACATGAATATTACATGCCTCTAAATAGGCCCAAAACATAACCCTAACAAAATAAATTTCAGCCACCAACAACTAATAAATGCTAATAAATGCTATTAAATACAAATCGAAGAAAATAAGGTAATTCATAAATTGTCTTAATTGGTAGTTCAACTACCAAAGCCAAGTCTTCGTATTACTTTCCAATATCAGTCACTTCAATATTTTCTTGATTTGATTCTTGAATCTTCTTTGTATTGCTTCTTGCAATTGCTCGTTCGGGTACACGGAAGTGATAAGTTGTTGGATTCATATCAAAAATCAATTAGTTGTATAATTTTTTTCGTTTGTAAATATCTTGAAATTTCTGACACAGGTGTTATACGTCGTTTTAAATTTATCTTTTTATCGCAGTTCGATTTCTCGAGATCCAACATTGGTTTGAGAGGGGAAGGAAGCATTCCTTATAACTAGGGTGTGAATACCTCTATGAGATCGTGAGGTAACGGGACAAAGTGGACAATATCTTATAAAAAAGTATTCCTTATAAATGAGTCGCTTTGCTATTACAAAAAAATGAACTTTTCGTCGCCTAGGAGATTCAAACTCTCGCGAGGAAACCTCATGTACTTAGTAGGCACACGCCTTAACCACTCGTTCAAAGCAACTTTTTTATTTTAGGATTGAATCTCGAAGAGATACTAGGGACAACAAAGGTAGATGATTAATGAGGAATCAGTTAGAACTTCGAGACCTACACGGTAGCTTAGAGCGCAGTAAAGGGTAAACCCAAACTTCCTGTACACCAAAGGAAAGTCGTGGAAACCTGGTAGTAGAAGGAAGCTATGCGGGCTTACAAGTAGGTTGGTTGCTAAGTATATTTTTATACTTACACCTTTCTCCTTTTCTAGTTTAGTTACTTGTCAAGGCGGGGAGATACTCGGGAGCTATACTATCACAAAGGGGTGTCGACTCGGAGTGTATGTTAGTTGTATTCGACCTCGGATATCAATTAGTTGTATAATTTTTTCGGTTGATTTTGAATTCTTTTGTATTCCAAGCCCTTTTTCCAGTATGTAAATAACTTTGAAATTTCTGACCCAGGTGTTGTATGTCTTTTAGAGTGTAAAAGATTTTATCTTTTCATCGCTTCCATCCCAGATTCAACATATTTGAGAGGGAACAAAACATTCCACACATAAGGGTGTGAATACCTCTATGAGGTCGTGAAGTAAGGAGCCAAAGTGGACAACATGTTTTAGCGGTGGCCTTTGGCTAGTACAAAAAAATAAACTTTTCATCACCTGAGAGATTCAAACTACACGCCTTAACCACTCGACCAAAGCGACTTTTTGTTTTAGGAACAAATCTCGAAGAGGCACTAGGGAAAACAATGGTAGATGATTAATGAGGAATCAATTAGAACTTCGGGACATACAAAGGGCCTACAAGTAGGTTGGTTACTAAGTATATTTGTATACTTACACCTTTCTCCTTTTCTAGTGTACTGGTCAAGTAGGTTGGTTACTAAGTATATTTGTATACTTACACCTTTCTCCTTTTCTAGTGTACTGGTCAAGTAGGTTGGTTACTAAGTATATTTGTATACTTACACCTTTCTCCTTTTCTAGTGTATTGGTCAAGTAGGTTGGTTACTAAGTATATTTGTATACTTACACCTTTCTCCTTTTCTAGTGTACTGGTCAAGGTGGGGAGATGGAAACTTAGTAGAAGAAGGTTCTAGTGTACTGGTCAAGGTGGGGAGCTGCTCGGGAACTCTACTACCACAAAGGGGTTTCGACTCGGAGTGTTGATTAAAGTGTAAAATATTTATCTTTTTCATGCCTGAGAAGTTCGAACTCTCGCACAGAGTGTTGATTAAAGTGTAAAATATTTATCTTTTTCATCGCCTGAGAAGTTCGAACTCTCGCAGGGAAACCCCATGTACTTAGCAGGCACACGCCTTAACCACTCGCCCAAAGCAACTTTTTTGTTTTAGGAACGAATATCGAAGAGGCACTAGGGACAACAAAGGTAGATGATTAATGAGGAATCAATTAGAACTTCGGGACATACACGGTAGCTTAGAGCACAGTAAAGGGTAAGCCCAACGTCCTATAGACCAAATGAAAGTCGTGGAAACCTAGTATTAGAAGGAAGCGATGAGGGCCTACAAGTAGGTTGGTTCCTAAGTAAATTTTTATACTTACACGTTTCTCCATTTCTAGTGTATTGGTCAAGGTGGGGAGATGCTCTGGAGCTCTACTATCATAGAGGGGTGTCAACCCGGAGTGTTTTAGTTGTATTCGACCTGGGCCATGAATTAGTTGTATAATTTTTTGGGTTCGATTTTGAATTCTTTTCGTCAAATCTTGGAGGGAAACATGGTGTGATTAGCAAGCACAAACCTTGACCACTTATTCAAAATGACTTTATGGTTTTATAAATAGTAGTCTTGAAGAGACACTAGTAGAGGGGTGTCGACCCGGAATGTTTGTTACTTGTATTTCACGTGGGACATCAATTAGTTGTATTCTCTTTGAACAGGTGCTGATTGTCTTTTCAAAATTTATCTTTTCGCTGCAGTTCCATTTCTCGAAATGTCAAAAATTGGGTCGTGACAAATCTAATTCATGGATTATTTCTAGTATCTACATTATCCATTAACTCTGTTAGTTCAAATTCATGGATTCTCGACAGTGGAGCTTCGAATCATATAGTATGCAAAGCTTTTGTTATGACTGAACCAAAGGCTGCAAACATTTGCAATAAAATTGCCTAACGAAGGAACAACACATATGTCATTTACGGTCAATGTTTTCTTTAATCCTGGCCTTAAATTAAACAATATTTTATGTGTGTCTCCATTCAATTTAAACATGTTGTCCATTAGCAAACTTACCAATGACTTGAAATGTTGTGTCACCTTCTATCCTGATTCTTGTGTTATGCAGGACTTGGCTAAGGGGAAGATGATTGGCTCGGGTAAACAATTTGGAGGTCTCTATCATATTTCTTAATCTCCAATCAAATCTTTAACTAATCAAGTATCTTAATCATCTAATTTGTGGCATTTACGCCTAAGTCATTCTATTTATTTTTTCCTTTTTTAAATTTCTAACGGATCAATTTCATCTTAATAATGCTACTTTTTCTCATAACTGTAGTATTTGCACGTTAGCAAAATAAACTAGGTTGTTTTTTTTCAAGAAGTTCAATAACAACACATTCTACCTTTGACATGTTACATTGTGATGTTTGGGGATCTCATAAAATTCCTATCCATTTTGGTTTGCGTTTTCTTCTCACTATTGTTGATGATTTTACTCAATGTACTTGAGTTTTTCTTATGCAACATGAATCAGAAGTACATCATTTGTTTATGAACTTTGTTAAATTCGTTCAAACTCAATTTCATACTACTATCAAGATAGTACGGTCAGACAATGGGACTGAGTTTCAGCGCACTTGTGTTTATACTCCCCAACAAAGATGAGCCATAGAGCGTAAGCATCGTCATATCCTAAATGTAGCTATCATCATATC
Organism: Cucurbita moschata; assembly: GCF_002738365.1. NCBI lineage: Eukaryota > Viridiplantae > Streptophyta > Magnoliopsida > Cucurbitales > Cucurbitaceae > Cucurbita > Cucurbita moschata. The sequence goes on along the minus strand of NW_019268596.1, from coordinate 361,031 downwards.
CTAAATATAGCTAGGTCTGTCCTCTTTCAGTCACACGTCCCACTTAATTTTTTGGGAGAGTGCATTTTAATTGTTGTTAATCTTATAAATAGAACACCATCACCATTTTTATCTAACAAGACATCCCTTGAAGCACTCTACAAACAACCACCTACATTTCATCTTC
>NW_019268596.1:354106-360855 GCF_002738365.1 Cucurbita moschata | reverse complement strand
CAAGTAGGTTGGTTACTAAGTATATTTGTATACTTACACCTTTCTCCTTTTCTAGTGTACTGGTCAAGGTGGGGAGATGGAAACTTAGTAGAAGAAGGTTCTAGTGTACTGGTCAAGGTGGGGAGCTGCTCGGGAACTCTACTACCACAAAGGGGTTTCGACTCGGAGTGTTGATTAAAGTGTAAAATATTTATCTTTTTCATGCCTGAGAAGTTCGAACTCTCGCACAGAGTGTTGATTAAAGTGTAAAATATTTATCTTTTTCATCGCCTGAGAAGTTCGAACTCTCGCAGGGAAACCCCATGTACTTAGCAGGCACACGCCTTAACCACTCGCCCAAAGCAACTTTTTTGTTTTAGGAACGAATATCGAAGAGGCACTAGGGACAACAAAGGTAGATGATTAATGAGGAATCAATTAGAACTTCGGGACATACACGGTAGCTTAGAGCACAGTAAAGGGTAAGCCCAACGTCCTATAGACCAAATGAAAGTCGTGGAAACCTAGTATTAGAAGGAAGCGATGAGGGCCTACAAGTAGGTTGGTTCCTAAGTAAATTTTTATACTTACACGTTTCTCCATTTCTAGTGTATTGGTCAAGGTGGGGAGATGCTCTGGAGCTCTACTATCATAGAGGGGTGTCAACCCGGAGTGTTTTAGTTGTATTCGACCTGGGCCATGAATTAGTTGTATAATTTTTTGGGTTCGATTTTGAATTCTTTTCGTCAAATCTTGGAGGGAAACATGGTGTGATTAGCAAGCACAAACCTTGACCACTTATTCAAAATGACTTTATGGTTTTATAAATAGTAGTCTTGAAGAGACACTAGTAGAGGGGTGTCGACCCGGAATGTTTGTTACTTGTATTTCACGTGGGACATCAATTAGTTGTATTCTCTTTGAACAGGTGCTGATTGTCTTTTCAAAATTTATCTTTTCGCTGCAGTTCCATTTCTCGAAATGTCAAAAATTGGGTCGTGACAAATCTAATTCATGGATTATTTCTAGTATCTACATTATCCATTAACTCTGTTAGTTCAAATTCATGGATTCTCGACAGTGGAGCTTCGAATCATATAGTATGCAAAGCTTTTGTTATGACTGAACCAAAGGCTGCAAACATTTGCAATAAAATTGCCTAACGAAGGAACAACACATATGTCATTTACGGTCAATGTTTTCTTTAATCCTGGCCTTAAATTAAACAATATTTTATGTGTGTCTCCATTCAATTTAAACATGTTGTCCATTAGCAAACTTACCAATGACTTGAAATGTTGTGTCACCTTCTATCCTGATTCTTGTGTTATGCAGGACTTGGCTAAGGGGAAGATGATTGGCTCGGGTAAACAATTTGGAGGTCTCTATCATATTTCTTAATCTCCAATCAAATCTTTAACTAATCAAGTATCTTAATCATCTAATTTGTGGCATTTACGCCTAAGTCATTCTATTTATTTTTTCCTTTTTTAAATTTCTAACGGATCAATTTCATCTTAATAATGCTACTTTTTCTCATAACTGTAGTATTTGCACGTTAGCAAAATAAACTAGGTTGTTTTTTTTCAAGAAGTTCAATAACAACACATTCTACCTTTGACATGTTACATTGTGATGTTTGGGGATCTCATAAAATTCCTATCCATTTTGGTTTGCGTTTTCTTCTCACTATTGTTGATGATTTTACTCAATGTACTTGAGTTTTTCTTATGCAACATGAATCAGAAGTACATCATTTGTTTATGAACTTTGTTAAATTCGTTCAAACTCAATTTCATACTACTATCAAGATAGTACGGTCAGACAATGGGACTGAGTTTCAGCGCACTTGTGTTTATACTCCCCAACAAAGATGAGCCATAGAGCGTAAGCATCGTCATATCCTAAATGTAGCTATCATCATATCCTAAATATAGCTAGGTCTGTCCTCTTTCAGTCACACGTCCCACTTAATTTTTTGGGAGAGTGCATTTTAATTGTTGTTAATCTTATAAATAGAACACCATCACCATTTTTATCTAACAAGACATCCCTTGAAGCACTCTACAAACAACCACCTACATTTCATCTTCTTAAAGTTTTTTAATGTAAATGTTATGCAAGTGTAGTACATCCTAAGCAAAAATTTGAACCTCGGGCAATTCCTTGTGTTTTCGTAGAATATACTTGTGGTTACAAAGGCTACAAGTTGTATGACATGCAAGCTCACAAATTATTTATCCATTGTGATGTTAAATTATGTGAAGATGTTTTTCCTTTTTCATCAGCTTCACAAACTTTGACATTAGTTCCTTCGACTCTCGTTTTACCACTTCATGATTCATCCTACTCAAACATCTATTCTAATCCTATCCCACTTTCTATTTCGTCATCTCCTCCACTTTCTATTCCTTCTCCAGATTCACCCACTAATTATAATCCTATCCCTCCTGATACACCAGTTTCACTCTGATGTTCTACTCGTACCAAACAACCTCCAGCTTGGCATAATAATTATGAGATGTCTTATGCAGCCAATTATTTAACCTCTAGCTCAAGTCCCAACATGAGCACCAGGCATCCCCTTCATCATTACCTTTCTTTCTCTAGTCTTTTTCCTACTCAACCTGCTTTTCTATCTCTTATTACAGCCCGACATAAGTTAAAACTTATGATGAGGTAGTTGGCGACCCATTATGGCAGCAGGCTATGAATGCTGAAATTGCAACTTTGGAACGTAATCATACTTGGTCTCTCGTTCCTCTACCACCTAGTCATAAAGCTATTGGCTATCGTTGGGTGTACAAGATTAAACACAACTCTGATGGTTCTGTTGAACGTTATAAAGTTTATCCGGCAGTAAAGGGGTATACTCAGGTTGAAGATATTGATTACAAAGAGACATTTTCTAATACAACAAAGTTTACTACATTTCGTTGCTTACTCACTATTGCTACTTCTCGAAAATGGTTCACACATCAGTTGAGTGTTCAAAATGTATTTCTCCATAGTAATCTTTAAATAGGGAATGAGGGAAGGAGTGAGGAGAAAATTTTACCTATTACATAATTAGGACTAGAGACAGAGATTATATTCTCCATTCTTGTCCCCTCCTAACTCCCTTGACCTGTCTCGTTCCCGCCTGCCTCAAAGAGAGATTTTTTAAGTTCCATTTCCAAGTTTTATATGTTTCTAAAGAGGAAAAAATCTATATATTTTCCATTCCAAACTCCAATGGGTTTGATGTCTTCCAAGCTTGGGTGGGTTGAATTTGTTGCTTTCATTTGTTTGATTTATGTAATAACAAATGTCTTTTACTTTTGGATTAGTTTTTTTTTTTTTTCCCGCTAATTGAACACATTTATTTATGTCATTAGGGTTGCTTTATTTTTGTCTCATTTCCCAACATTATTGTTGATTCAACTATTAATTTATGACTTTGACTATATTTTTGTGTTGTTTTTCTTAGATTTTAAAATTATGTTATCAAATTTTGGGTTTATAATTTAGGCACAGATTAAGTTTATATTTTTCTTACTAGAGTAGATGAAATGAGTTCAATTTAGGACAACGTGGTTCTACTTCAATTTCTAATAACATGAGTTGATCAAAACCAATGGATAGTTTATATCTAAAAATAAAACGTATAATTAACAAATTTATTTAAAATGACTATTTTTTTTTAGAGAATAATAAATGGAGAATTATGTTGTTATGTTGCATACAAGTGATGCTATGATATCATATACACTATTCTAGGATTATGTTATGTCATAGAACAATGTTATGTTTTCGATATTATTTGATGCATGAACCTTCATGTATCATGTCATGTAAACCATGTTAATACGTACCCTCTGTGACTTTGAGACATTAGAAAATCATGTATTATTAATGGGAGGTGCATCGAGATACTTTGCCGTTATGATTAGTACAAACACATTCCTTACAATTTTATGTTCCTTATGATATTATGTGGGTCTTTTCCCTTCATGGTATTTGGTAGTGTGAGTGTGCACAAGGTCGACGAGCCAGCCCACAGAGTACTCTTATACGAGCCTACCTGGTGGCCAATGTGCACATTCATGGGTTGTATGTAGGATAGTACAACATATTCAACCCTGCTCGGACTGAAAAGCAAAGCCCAAACCCATGTCACAATTCATTTATGAAAGGATATGTCCAACTATATTACACATGATTCATTTTCCGACCCTAACAGTGAGGTTACTTATTGAGTATTTATTAAAGTACTCAAACCATATGCTACTCTTATTTTCATGTAAAGGTAAGACACCCATTTACAGATGACAATGTCGCTTTGAAGGCCAAGGAACCAAAGTTAAGGTAGTTGTATTCATGTTATTTTTAATGATCCTTAGGTTAGACAAGGGCACTATTTAAACTCATCTTATCTATTTTCCATCCATAACAATATTGTTTTAATAAATTTATTATGAACATTTAAGCCTATAGCACCGTTTATGAAACGTTATAAATGAATTCTTTCATGCATAGTAATCATGTCATGTATGCAGTTGCCGATAAATCAAATTTTAATTTCATTTCGAATATTTTGAATAAAATTGAAACTCAAGGTTAAAATAAATACATCAACCAACCTAAAGGGATAAGAAATGAGAAATTAACTCCAAATGTAAATTTGTTAACTTATTAAGGATTGTTTTAAATTTATGTTACTATTGTAAATTTGGTTCTATTTCTCAACACCAATATCTTGTTTAATGTTTAATGTTGAGGTATTACTGTTGAGAAAAACTCAAATCTTTGATCTTTTATTTTTTAAATTAAAAAATTATTAGAATTATATCTTTGATATAACAAGGTGAATAGGGATTAAAAGTGTTTGTCTTTTGTATAAATGCACGTCATTGCTCCAACATAGAATCGAACTCAGGTATGTACCTCATATCAACATAGCTAATCTTTAAGATGCTCCAATCGAGAATCGATCTCGGGCCTGTACCGTGGCTGGATACTATTCCACCAATAGAAATGGTGCATCTACCTTAAAGAAGATCCATAACGTACTCGTATTTTGGTCATGCAGTTCTTCCGAAGCCCTTCACTTTTGGTTTCACTTCTCGATTTAAAAACAAAAAGCTCGATAGTCCTACTCGTGAAATTTATAAATTTAAACAATGTTGTCACAAACACAAGTTTGAACATTATGCCAATCTTCAAGATGCACCAGCCGAGAATCGAACTCGGGTCTATACCATGGCAGGGTACTATTCTACCACTAGACCACTGGTGCAGGTACCTTCAGGCATATCCATAACGTACTCGTATTTTGGTCATGCAGTTCTACTGAAGCCCTTAACGTTTAGTTTCACCTCACGATTTAAAAAAAAAAAAGCTCGATAGTTCTACTCGTGAAATCTATAAATATAAACGATATTGTGACAAACCTAAGTTTGAGTTTGAACATTATGCACAATATCATCATTGTGAATCTTCAAGATGCACCTCCAGTCGAGAATCGAACCCAAGTCTATACCGTGGCAGGGTACTATTCTACCACGAGACCACTAGTGCATGCACCTTCAGGCATATCCATAACTTACTCATATTTTGGTCATGCAATTCTTCTGAAGCCCTTAGCTTTTAGTTTCACCTCACGATTTAAAAAAAAAAAGCTCGATAGTGCTACTCGTGAAATCTATAAATATAAACGATATTGTGACAAACCCAAGTTTGAACATTATGCATTAATATCATTATAGCTAATCTTCAAGATGCACCAGTCGAGAATGAAACTCGGGTCCGTATCGTGGCAGGTACTCCATACAGTAAACATATTTTGGTCATGCAGTTCTTCTGAAGCCCTTAACTTTTTGTTTCACATCTCGATATAAAAAAATCGAACTCGGGTCTGTACCCTGGCAGGGTACTATTCTACCACTAGACCACTGTTTGATACCCAAGTTTGAACATCATGCATTAATATCATCATTGTCAATCTTCAAGATGCATCAACAAAAAATCGAACTCGGGTCTGTACCCTGGCAAGGTACTATTCTACCACTAAACCACTAGTGCATGTTCCTTTAGGCATATCCATAACTTACTCGTATTTTTGTCATGCAATTTTTCTAAAGCCCTTTAGTTTCACCTCACGATTTAAAAAAAGAAAAAGCTCGATAGTTCTACTCGTAAATTCTATAAATATAAACACTATTGTGACAAACCCAAGTTTGAACATCATGCACTAATATCATCATTGCCAATCTTCAAGATGCACCAGCCGAGAATCAAACTCGGGTCTGTACCGTGGCAGGGTACTATTCTACCACTGGACCACTAGTGCATGTAACTTCAGGCATATCCATAACTTACTCATATTTCTGAAGCCCTTAACTTTTATGTTCACCTCACGATTTAAAAAAAGAAAAAGTTTGATAGTGCTATTCGTAAATTCTATAAATATAAACGATATTGTGACAAACCTAAGTTTGAGTTTGAACATTATGCACAATATCATCATTGTGAATCTTCAAGATGCACCTCCAGTCGAGAATCGAACCCAAGTCTATACCGTGGCAGGGTACTATTCTACCACGAGACCACTAGTGCATGCACCTTCAGGCATATCCATAACTTACTCATATTTTGGTCATGCAATTCTTCTGAAGCCCTTAGCTTTTAGTTTCACCTCACGATTTAAAAAAAAAAAGCTCGATAGTGCTACTCGTGAAATCTATAAATATAAACGATATTGTGACAAACCCAAGTTTGAACATTATGCA
>NW_019268596.1:335991-354096 GCF_002738365.1 Cucurbita moschata | reverse complement strand
CTACTCGTGAAATCTATAAATATAAACGATATTGTGACAAACCCAAGTTTGAACATTATGCACTAATATCATCATAGCTAATCTTCAAGATGCACCAGCCGAGAATTGAACTCGGGTCCGTATCGTGGCAGGGTACTCCATAAAGTACACATATTTTTGTCATGCAGTTCTTCTGAAGCCCTTAACTTTTGGTTTCACCTCTTGTGAAATCTATAAAGTTAAATGATATATTGTAACAAACCCAAGTTTGAACATTATGCACTAATATCATCATAGCTAATCTTCAAGATGCAAGAGACGAGAATTGAATTTGGGTTTGCATCGTGGCAAGGTACTATTCTACCACTAGACCACTGGTGCATCCACCTTTAGGCATATCCATAACGTACTCGTATTTTAGTCATGAAGTTCTTCTGAATCCCTTAACTTTTAGTTTCACCTCTCGATTTAAAAAAAAAATAGCTCCATGGTGATATATTGTTAAAAATCGAAGTTTAAACATTATGCACTATTATCATCATAGCTAATCTTCAAGATGCAACAGTTGAGAATCAAACTTGAGTCTATACTATGGTAGGGTACTATTATACCACTAGACTATTGGTTCTTCTACCTTTAAGCACATCCATAACATACTCGTATTTTGGTCATGCAATTCTTCTGAAGCCCACCTCTCAATTTAAAAATAAAAAGCTCGATAGTGCTACTCGTGAAATCTATAAATTTAAATGATATATTGTGTAAAAAGACTCAAGTTTGAACATTATGCACTATTATCATCAATAGCTAATCTTCAAGATGCAACAATCAAGCATATCGAACTCGGGTCTATACTGTGGCAGGGTATTACTCTACCACTAGACTACCTTTAGGCACATCTATAACATACTCGTATTTTTTTCATGCAGTTGTTACAAAGCCCTTAAACTCGTGAAATCTATAAATTTCAATGATATTGTGACAAACCTAAGTTTGAAAATTATGCACTAATATCATCATAGCAAATCTTTAAGATGTACTAGCTGTTCTTCTAAAGACCTTAACTTTTAGTTTCACCACTCGATTTAAAAAATAAGGCTCCATAGTGCTACTCGTGAAATCTATAAATTTAAATGATACTGTAACAAACCAAAGTTTAAACATTATGCACGAATATCATCATAGCTAATGTTCAAGATGCACCAGCAGAGAATCAAACTTGGGTCTTTATCGTGGCAAGGTACCATTCTACCACTAGACCAGTAGTGCATGTACCTTTGGGCATATACATACCGTACCCGTATTTTGGTCATGCAATTCTTCCGAAGGCCTTAACTTTTAGTTTCACCTCTTGATTTAAAAACAAAAAGCTCGATAGTGCTACTCGTGGATATTATGAAAAAACCAAGTTCGAAAATTATGCACTATTATCATCATTGCTAATCTGATGCACCAACCGAGAATCAAACTTTGGTCTGTATTGTGGAAGGGTACTATTTCTACCACTAGAACACTAGTGCATGTATCTTTGGGCATATCCATAATGTACTCGTATTTTGGTCATGCAGTTCTTCCGAAGCCCTTAACTTATAGCTTCACCTTGCGATTTAAAAACAAAAAAAAACTCCATAGTGCTACTCGTGAAATCTATAAATTTAATGATATATTGAAACAAACCAAAGTTTGAACATTATGCACTAATTATCATCATATCTAAACTTCATTCAAGATGCAAGAGCCGAGAATCGAACTCTAGTCTATATCGTGGCAGGGTACAATTCTATCACTAGACCAGTGGTGCATCTACCAGTAGACATCCATAACGTACTCGTATTTTGGTCACGCAGTTCTTCTGAAGCCCTTAACTTTTAGTCTCACCTCTTGATTTAGAAGAAAAAAAAAAACTAGATAGTTCTACTTGTGAAATCTATAAATTTAAATAATATTGTGACAAACCCAAGTTTGAGCATGGACTAATATCATCATAGCTAATCTTTAAGATGCACCAACCGAGAATCAAACTCGAGTCTGTACTGTGGTAGGGTGGAAAAACCCAACTTTGAGTATTATGGACTAATATCATCATAGCTAATCTTTAAGATGCACCAACCGAGAATAGGCATATCCATAAGGTACTCGTATTTTGGTTATGCAGTCTTCCGAAGCTAGTGCTACTCGTGAAATCTATAAATTTAAATGAAGTTTGAAAATAATGCATTAATAATCAAATAGCTAATCTTCAAGATGCACCATCGAACACTCGGGTCTGTACCGTGGTAGGGTACTATTCTACCACTAGACCACTGGTGCATCTATCTTTAAGCATATCCGTAATAAACTCGTATTTTGGTCATGCAATTCTTCCGAAGCCCTTAACTTTTAGTTTCACCTCTCGATTTAAAAAATAAAAGCAACATAGCGTTACTCGTGAAATCTATAAATTTAAATGATATATTGTAACGAACACAAGTTTGAACATTATGCACTAATATCATCATAGCTAATCTTCAAGATGCATGAGCCGAGAATCGAACTCAGGTCCGTATCGTGGCAGGGTACTCCATAAAGTACTCGTATTTTGGTCATGCAGTTCTTCTGAAGCCCTTGACTTTTAGTTTCACCACTCGATTTTTAAAAAAAATGCTCCATAGTGCTACTTGTGAAATCTATAAATTTAAATGATATATTGGAACAAACCGAAGTTTGAACATTATGCACTAATATCATCATAGCTAATCTTCAAGATGCACCAGCCGAGAATCAAACTTAGGTCTGTACCTTGGTAGGGTACTATTCTACCACTAGACAACTGGTGCATCTACCTTTAGGCATATCCATAACTCACTCGTAGAAAAAGAATCGTAGATTGACATTTATCAGGTGCAAGGGAGGCATAGTGTATCAAGCATGATAGAGGACACGTGCCACTCAATAAGAGGAGACAAACATTGAACCGTTGTGCTTTGAAACCAAGCTTCGGCATAAGCAAGACCGAGGTAACGATGTCAATTTAAGGGACAAAGATAGGCTATATAAAGGCCTAGTAGCACCCCCAACCTTAACCTTGAAAGTCAACCTTGAAAGTCGGGTTTCCTAAAGAAGTTTGTGCATGCAACTTTAGAGTGAAGTCTGTTCATACGAAATATGAAACCTTGCCAAATTTGGTGTTAATCGGACACCGGACTGACGCTCCACGAGACTGCATAAAACTTAAGGTAGGTAACTTCACAAGAGTGGTGGAGAGCACCATTCGATGAAGAAGAGAGTACCAACGTGAGCTTGTGTCGAAATGACTTTATTGAAGTAAAGACTATAGCCACCTTTCGGTGTGAAAAATTTCATGAGCACAATGAGAGTTCGAGAATGTTTGGGATGAAACTGCTTGACTTTTCCTTCTAACATGGTAAAGCGACTTTGCTACTTCTCTTTCTCTAAGGAAATATTTTTGATGAGAAGAGAGTTTTACTAAATAGTGTAAAATTATTACTTGTTCATTATTCATTCATTTTCCTGAGAAAAAAAAAAAAAAAGGTTTCACATAATGTTGAGACCTATTTTGAAATTAAGCATAACGAAATTAGCACACATGAATGAGTTAAGTTTAATGTCTTCGAGAAACTCTACAATAAATGAAGCTGCACGAAGACCAAATAAGTGTCAAGGAAGCGATTGACATATGAAGATGGTTAGTGGGAGTTGGTTGAAGTGTAGTGCCAATATGGGAATGTGTTCTAGACTTTGCTACCATATGGGTTTATGCCATGGTTGTCTTAAGAGTCTCACCCCAAGGGTGCACCATTATGTGCGACTAAAAGAATATGAGTGTTGAGGCAAAGGTGACCATATCTAGGGTGTGCTCCTAGCATAGGTATGGATATGCCAACACTAGCTAGTTTGATCATAATTTTTCTTGTGAGTCCTTGTTAGAGTTCGAGAGAAGGGCGAGGGAGGCCATGGTGGGATAGTCCACAACCATTAGATAATTGTTTTTGTGCTTATGTTGCAAGACTCGGAGACCAAGAATAGATCCGTAAGTTGGATAGTCATAAGTAGTGCGTTGTTTCCGTATTCATTCTGAAGCATGTTATTTCCAACGGGTTCATTCGCAGGCAATCTGAAGTTTGGATCGTCATCAAGGATACTGAGATTAAGTGAGAGAGAGAGTCACAATGTAAGAAAAAAATGCAATAGAAGGGGAGAATAAACGAAGACACACAAATTATTTCTTGTTTTTGTGGTGTCTTTAGAACTTGGCACCATTTTCTTTATATACTAAAAACTTTACCTATTTCTCCTACAAATCAGCAAGCACTCCACCACTCCTTCCACTCCTACTACTCCACTCCCTACAAACTAGTTCCTTCCCCTACTTACAATATTTCTGACTTTTTTTCATGGAGAAATAAACAACAGAAATAAAATAATAATAATAAAAAAACAAATAATAAAAACAAGTTTATAACCAACAATCACTCCTCTAAACTTGTTTAACTATGTTGAATCGACTTTCTTCAAGCCAATCTTCTCTCTTAACTCCAGAAACCGTTGTCTTGCTAACGGCTTTGTCAGAATATCTGCCAACTGTTCATCTATGTTCACATATTCCAATTCAATAGCTTCAGTTTGTACACATTGGCGAATAAAATGGAATCTGGTATCAATGTGTTTACTTCGATCATGGTAAATAGAATTTTTCGCCAACGCTATAGCTGACTTGTTGTCAACATTAAGCTTGGGTTTTATTGGAAGTTGTCTGATGTTAATCAAAATCCTGCCCAACCATACTCCTTGACATGTTCCAGCAGTTGCGGCTATATACTCAGCCTCGCATGATGACAAAGCCACCACCTTTTGCTTCTGTGATATCCAGGTTATTGGAGTTACTCCCAAATAGTACAACACTCCAATTGTGCTCTTCCTATCGTCAATATCCCTAGCCATATCACTGTCGCTAAATCCTACCAGCTCCACATTCGATAGCTTCTTATAAACGCAACTAAATCTTAGAGTACCTTTCACATACACCAATATTTGTTTTACTGCTGTGAGATGTGAAGTTGTTGGTGTCTCCATGTATCTACTCATCACACCCACTGAGTAGGCTATGTCGGGTCGGGTATTAACTAGATAGCGTAAGCTTCCAATAACACTTATGTAAAGTGTTTTGTCAACCGCAGGTTCTCCATGTCCATGTTTGCTCATCTTCATTCTTGGTTCCATGGGAATCGAACAAGGATTGCACTCCCCCATTCCTAGCTTCTCTAGGATTTTTCTTGCATATCCGGCTTGACATAGAGTGATTGATTCACTGCTTTGTCGTACCTCAATACCCAAGTAATAGCTCAAAAGTCCAAGATCGCTCATCTCAAATTTTTGGTGCATCTCTTCCTTGAACTTAGCTATAAGTTGTTTGTATGAGCCGGCTATGATTAAGTCATCCACATATGTGCCGATTATCATTGCTTCAACTCCATTAATTTTCTTGTACATAGCATATTCCTGAGGACATCTAACAAAACCAAGTGACTGCAAACATTGATCAAGTTTAAAATTCCAGGCCCTCGGAGCCTGTTTTAATCCATACAAGGCTTTACGTAGTTTTAACACCATGTTTGGATTTTCTTTGTCAATGAACCCTTCTGGTTGAACAACATACACCTCCTCTTCTAACTCGCCATTCAGAAAAGCTGTCTTTACATCTGTACTTCCCAATTCTTAATGGCTGCATAGGCAAGAATTAATCTCACTGTTTCTAACCTGGCCACTGGTGCGAATACTTCACTGTAATCTACACCGAACTGCTGTGCATATCCCTTTGCCACGAGTCTCGCCTTGTGTTTCATGATTTCTCCATCTGGATTTTTCTTTAATCCGAAAATCCATTTGATGCCGATTGCTTTATGATTCTTTGGCAAGTCTGTGAGTTCCCACGTTCTGTTCTTTTCGATGGAGAGAATTTCAGACATCATGGCATTCCTCCAGTTTTCATTCTTAGCAGCTTTCTCATATGAGGTTGGCTCCTCTATAGAAAGAAAACAAAGGTCCATTGCTTCATCCTCTGCTTCGTTCAGTTCTCTATAAATATCTTCTAGAAACCTGAATTTTTTTGGCGTTGATGAGCTTGACGATGATGCATTTGAGGTACTGTCCGACGTTGATAAAGTTGAGGACGAATTTTCCCTGTCTTTCGTCTGGATCAACTTCGATATTTTCAATATTCCTCTCCTCTGTTTTACTCTGTGTTTCTGAAATTTGAACGGTGAAAGTTCCTCTTTGTTCATCATCACCGTTTGTGATTTCTTCCCAACACCACTTTTTCTCCTCTTCAAACACCACATCCCTGCTCACCATAATTCTGTTCTTTTGTGGATCCAATAGTCGGTAAGCTTTGGTTCCATCTTCATATCCTAACATAATTGTCTTCACACTCCTATCAGCAAGTTTAGAAAGGTGTGAATATGTATTCTTGGCATGAGCAAGACACCCGAAGATTTTAAAGTGATGAACCTTTGGTATCTTGTCAAACCAAGCTTGATACGGTGTACCATCTGCAACTCCTTTTGTTGGCGATCTGTTCAGAATATACACGACAGTTTTGATAGCCTCTCCCCAAAATTTTGCAGGCATCTCTTTGCTCTTTAACATACATCTGGCCATCTCTACCACCGTTCGATTACGCCTTTCTACTATGCCATTTTGCTGTGGTGAAAATGGTGCAGTAAGAAGTCTCTTCATGCCTTCATTCTCGCAATAGTCTTTAAAAGCAGTAGATACAAACTCTCCTCCACGGATCGTTCTAAAGCTCTTAATCTTCCTGCCTTTCTCTACCTCCACACTGATCTTGAATTTTTTAAACACCAGCAGTGTTTCATTCTTGTTTTTCAACATAAACACCCACATAAATCGTGAACAATCATCCACTAGTAACATAAAATATTTGTTCCCTCCATACGTTATTGGCGAAATAGGTCCACATAGATCTCCATGGACAAGATCCAATGACTCCTTCGCACGATATGTTGTTGTTCGGGGAAAAGGAGTCCTATGCTGCTTTCCAATTAAACACCCATCGCATAATTGATTGACTTGGGTGATTCTCGGCAACCCTTCAACCATTCTCTTGTCATTTAATTGCTTTAAAGAGTGAAAATTTAGGTGTCCATACCTCGCGTGTCAGAGCCAACCACTGTTACTGATATTTGTCATTAAACACACCTGATCCGCAAGCTTCAGCTTTACTACATACAATCTGTTGGATTGTCTGGTCACCATAATAATCAGGCTCCTAGCTCTGTCATATATCTTCATCACACTGTTCTCTATGTATGTACTAGACTTGCGATAAGATCAAGTGCTCTTGAGTTGGCTATGCATGTAATACACTCTCATCCAGTTGTCCCAAACTTATAATATTGCTCTTGAGTTTAGGTATGTAATAGACTTGCGATAAGATCAAGTGCTCATCCGTTTTGCATTTGAAGAGCACTATTCCTCGACCACAAATGTCTATTACAGAGTTATCAACGAAGCGTACCTTTCCAACAATAGATGTGTCGAGCTCACGAAAGACCCTCCTTTCTCCTGACATGTGGTTGCTTTCTCCAGTATCTAGGAACCAGGAATTTTCAGCTCCAATATTGTCTGGTGGCGGCACTATAGTTTCATTCAACATCACAAAATTAGGCTCTTTGTCATGTGTGGTTTTAATTTCACACGCCTCTATCATCAGCAGTGAAGACTCCTCATCCTTTTGCATCTCTATCAGGTTGAGTTGTTCGTCTTTTGTGGAACACTCTGATGCGAAGTGTCCCATTTTCTGACACCTGAAACATTTAATTTTACTTTTGTCAACTCTTCTTTTGAGTTTGCGACTCTCCTTCATCTCCTCGATGCCAGTCACTTCTCCCACGGCCTTTCCATCTTCGCGACCCCGTCCCCTGCCTCCTCTGGAACTGCCTTGATCCTTCCATTCTTTATTTGAGGATTTTGCAGTCTCTCGTTCCTTCCATTCTGTATGAGTGAGGAGAACGGTTTCATCTTTTTCTCCAAACTCTTGCAACCTTTCTTCATGTACCTTGAGTGATCCAATAATCTCATCAACGGATTTCGTTTTGAGATCACTGAACTCCTCAATCGTTGAGGTAATTTGAAGAAACTTTGCAGAGGTGGATCGTAGAAGTTTCTTAACTACTTGGATATCATCCACAGTATTGCCGAGGCCTCTCAATTTGTTGACGATAATGGTGAATTTTCCAGAATACTCATCAATACTTTCTGAATCACCCATCCTCAATGCTTCAAACTCCCGCCAGAGAGTCTGCGTTCTAACTTCTTTCACTCTTTCCGCACCTAGATTCATATTTTTTAGCATGATCCAGGCTTCCTTGGCCGTTTTCTTGGCACCCAACTGTAGCAACGTATCATCTCCAATACTTTGATACATAGCTGCTAAAGCCATCTTATCTTTATGGTTATCTACTGTTTCGGGTGACTCAATTGCCTCCCAAACACCTTGTACCATCATAAATACCTCCATCTTAATCGCCCAAGCTGCATAGTTGCATTTTGTCAGCATCGGGTATTTGAGTGTGACAGATCCCTCCTTTTCTTTAATCCGTACACTCACCTCATGAGAGGCATCACCTTCTATCGCACCGGTGTTTTGGCTCCTGTCACTCGATTCCTGTCTCATTTTTTGATCTCTCTCCCTTCTTGACCGCTCAATCTCTAAGTGAGACATGATTGAAAACTGGCCTTGATCTTAACGCTCTGATACCAATTGTAAGAAAAAAACGCAATAGAAGGGGAGAATAAACAAAGACACACGAATTATTTCTTGTTTTTATGGTGTCTTTAGAACTTGGCACCATTTTCTTTATATACTAAAAAATTTACCTATTTCTCCTACAAATCAGCAAGCACTCCACCACTCCACCACTCCTTCCACTCCTACTACTTCACTCCCTACAAACTAGTTCCTTCCCCTACTTACAATATTTCCGACTTTTTTTCATGGAGAAATAAACAACAGAAATAAAATAATAATAATAAAAAAACAAATAATAAAAACAAGTTTATAACCAACACACAATCCATAGACCGATTGTGTCTCTGAGAAAGTCATTAAGGATGATGAATAGTTTAAGTGGAGGAGAATTTCACAACAATGCTACGAAAAGAGTAGGTTTTGACCCTCATATAACGATAGACGAAGCAGTGACCCTCAAATGGTGCCCATCAAGTTGCAAGAGTGCCAAGACAGATGAGTGCCATGATGTGACCGAGGAGGATGGTGCATCATCTACACACCAAAGATATCTTCATTAAAGCCAAATTGAGGCATATGAAAAACAGAGGCAATGATGTCGACATGAGAAACAAAGATAGGTTTGATAAAGGGTCGGGTAGGGCCCCGGGAGGGTTCCAAAAGAAGTTTGGGCATGCGGGTCTAGAATGAAATCCTTCCATATGAAACATGAAAGATCACAAAATTTGGGTGTAAATCGGACACTAGACATGCGCTCCATGAGACCATATGACTATTAGTCAAAATCATGCTTACTCCTACTCGACAAAAAAGGTCTGAAAATGCACTTTAGGGGGAGGTATGGTGTCAGCTCTCTACCACCCCTAACCATATGGCCTATGCAACCTACCTTGTAGCATATACTTGTGTCACAGTGAGATGGAGCGTTGCAAGACTAGTGTCTTAGGTGTCTTGCTTTAAAATATCACTTTCAAGGATAGTGTTGTTCACATGAGTGTACCGATACTGCGCCCTCACCCATGTGTCGAATGTTTGTATATGCACAGGCTATTTGGTATGAAGTCAATAAATTATATGACATGGATATGGGAGGGTGCAATGCCTCAATAGAGCTTGGATGGATTGATATTTGAGTGGCCTAGACAATATGAGCGAAACATGGTTTCATCCTCGATTGACATGTCTGAGTAAGCTACGATGTCGATGGCATCATGGGACTTAAGATGGCATCATGACATGAAGGACATGCCAGGAACCAAGATGCAAAATCAAGATGCAACAACACGTATGAATGACCTTTACTCTGAGTAGAGGCAAAGTTGTGTTGCATGGCTTGGCCTAGTATAGAAGCAAGTTAGTTAAGGTCGCAGATGATTGAGCATTAACACACGGGCGGCGTGTGTGTTCGAACAAGCTTAGATTCTGCACAAGTTGTGTTCAATATGCATAGGCAAACCTAAATACTTGTCATGAGCGTGTTGAGATCGTGATGTCGTATGATTAAAAATATAGTATTGTGACATGCTACAACTATGAGGAGAACCCGAGCCCGCAACCTGATCGTTTGCATTCAACTCGAATAATACCTGGAAACCATGTACTTGATCCAATAACCCCGACCCGATTTGATCCCTACAAGCCAATGAGAACACACCACCTGCCAAGAGTGTAATGCATGTTTTCTCAAGAGGCACATATGTACTCGTGCATGCACAACCTTCTGTGCACGTGAGCAATGCATGAGTTTTTTTTTTTTTTTTATTGTCGTGTTTGACCTCCATTCGATTATTTTCCACTCTAATTTTGATACTAACCCTATTATAAATTGAATTATGACCTAGTAGAAAAATCTCACAAATTTCAGAGCTCTTAAGATATAAAAATAACAATAATAATAATAAATAGTTTGAGAAGAAATGCATAGCCAGCACAATTTTCTCAAGTAATACTTGTCTTGATCCCAAGCATGCAAGCATATCTTACCTTAGGTAGTTAGAATATGCATGTTTAAAACTTTGGAATGACGTTTCTAAATGAAAATGCAAGTATGTTATATAAAATTGCCAAATTACCTCCAGGATAAGAATTTATGATGCATGTCGATTTTAATATTTTTCGTTATGCTAGAATGGAGAATGGGTTATTTTAATCTGCGCTTCGAGCCATTGATGGATTTTACCTCTCCGTTGAGTTTGTATGAGTGCATGATATACTATGTTTAGCTCCATGAGATTGATTGTGTGTTCTCTTTATAGAGCATGCTTTTCTGCTCAGAGATGAGATTAGGGCGCTAGAGTTAGGTTGGCTGGACGATAACCTAGGTCAGGATGCCTCTAGTAGACTGAGTACCTTATGATTGTGAGTGGAGGTCAACAATAACTAAGAAAACTTGAGGAGTCAGGTACCCTGAAAGTGAAAGTTAGCATGAAGCTACCTAGTCCTCTTAACAACCTAGCGGACCTCAACAATGCACAGAGATGACCAAGGGGATTTTTAGAATATGTGTTCTATGCTGTAGGTAATCAATATGAATATCTCCCTAACAAGCATGCATGAGTGAACCAAATTAAGATTAGGGCATTACAACCAGAAATATTTACAAGTAAATCTTGGTTAGTATTTTTTCTGTAGGCTGTGCACCTCAATATCATGAGCAACAATCAAGGGTCTAGATTTTGGTGCACTCAAAAAATTGGATTAGCTCCAAAAATCTAACCCCGAAAAGTCTTAAAAAGGTTGGGGGAGTTTTAAACTACCTAGATGCCCTTAAGAACCTAGTATATTTCGAGGAGAAAGATGACTTAGAAAACTTAACATACCTAGTAGCAGTGTGACGGTATCACTAGTCTTAGCCTCATATCCCCTCTAGTACATCTTTAGTTCGCAGCCTTTGTAGTGGTAGTGGTATAGCTACTATCAAGTTAAGTCTAGGTCGAACAGTGTAGCACGATGAGGCTATCCAAGTGCTAACATCATGTGTGGAAATGGCTTGGGATCTCCCAAGCAAGACCTTTGGTGCTATAAACTGTGATAACTCGAGACTTGCACGCCTGCAACTTGTGAACCTTCGACCAAAATCGGAAGTGCGACTCGAACCCAATCCAGTGATTTGACTGCTGATTCCTATTTGCAGCAACCCTCTGTATGTGATAGTTTTGCGTAAAATCGCGCATGAAAAGTCTTTCCCGGTGCGTTTAAGTTTGTGTGAGTCTCTTCTTCCCCCATTTGACCTATATTTAACAATTCTTCATTTCAATATTAATACTGACCATGATAGTGCTTGTAATAGGACCTACGGGAGAAATTTCAAAAATTTTAGAACTTCTAACATGCGAAAAAGCTAGCTCAGGCAAATATATATCATCCAAGTAGGTAACCACAAGAACTTTAGGCAAGTAATACTTATAGGGATTGCTAGGACGTGCTAGCATGCGAGCATTACTTACGTTTGATGGTTAGAAAATGCATGTTAAGGACTTGAGAAAGGTGTATTTGGATAAGTATGTACTATATGTATGTGATGGTAAAATTACTATTATGCCCTTGGTTGATATTTATGGGAAACATGTTGTTTTATGTATTATGTAAAGCTAGATATGGGATATGCATGACTAGAATATCAATTGAGCTATAAAGATGAGTATGTTATGCACGATGTAAGAAATTACAAAACTGTCTCTACGATGATATGTTTTTTTAATGTTGTTTTATATGCTTTCTGTTGTGTTAGAAAAGAGGATGGACTATTATGAGATATGTTCTGGGTGATCAATGGATGTTGTCTCCCCGTTGAGTTTTTTTACTTGTATATATGTATTATACATTATGTCTTAACCCTAGGTGTTTAACTGTGTGTTTTCCTTGTAAAGCGTGTTTATCTACACAGAGTTGGATGTTAGATTTAGGTGTTAGAATAATTTGATTTGGTTAAATAAACATCATTTTTTTTCATATAGTTAGATTATTTTTAGCTATTTAGTTTATCTACTCTTTATTTCTCTTAGTTATTGGTAAGGCTATAAAAGCCAAGTTCAATATTCAATAATATTATCAAACTCAAATTGTTTAGCCAAGTTCAATATTCAATAATATCATCAAACTCAAATTTTTTAGGTTTTAGGCTTAGTCATTCTTCGATCAAAATTGGACTGAGAAAAATATTGAAATTTATGAGAACACAGCTGAAGAAGGAGAAATCACAGAGGAAAGGACAAAACCGATTGCTGAAACAATTGAACCAGTTGCTGAAAATGAAGAGGGAGAAATCACGGAAGAAACAACTGAACTAGTTGCTGATAACACTTTTCTAGTAGCTATTGCACAAAATTTGTCAATAAGGGATGGGAGAAATCGACATCCACCTGTATGGTATGCATATTATAATTTCGGTGAAGGCTTATCTGAAGAGGATGAAGAAAAGGAATTCTTAATGATTTCAGATCCGGTGCATTTTAAGGAAGTTGTCAAAAGTCCAAAATGGAGATTGGTTATGAATGAAGAAATCAAATCCAATGAAAAAAAAAAAACGAGACACAAAACTTGGAGGTTCTACCGGCGGGGAGCAAAGAAAATAAGAGAGAAATGGGTTTATAAGAGCAAGGTAAATGAAACTGGAGAAGTTGATAAATACAAAGCAAGATTGACGGTAAAAAGCTACACACAAGAGTAATGAATTGATTTTACAGAAGTGTATGCACCTGTGGTCAGAATAGATACTGTTAGAATGATAATTGCTTTTGCAGCCTAGAAAGATTGGAAACTCTATCGGTTAGATGTCAAATCAACTTTTTGACGAGTTAAAAGAAGATATTTTTGTTGAACAACCGAAATGCTAATTCCAAATGGGAAGTGAGGGGATGGTGTACAAACTCCAA
Source organism: Cucurbita moschata (assembly GCF_002738365.1). Classification (NCBI taxonomy): domain Eukaryota; kingdom Viridiplantae; phylum Streptophyta; class Magnoliopsida; order Cucurbitales; family Cucurbitaceae; genus Cucurbita; species Cucurbita moschata. The sequence continues at coordinate 340,476 of NW_019268596.1, read as the reverse complement.
AAGGCTCTCTATGGGTTAAAACAAGCACCTAGAACATACGTTTAGTAAAAAAGAATCATACTTCATTAAGAAAGGATTCAAAAGCGAACATACGTTTAGTAAAAAAGAATCATACTTCGTTAAGAAAGGATTCAAAAACAGTTCCAATGAGCAGACACTCTTCATCAAGAGGAAGGGAGGCAAAATTCTTATTGTAGGCATTTATGTTGATGATCTTTAATTATTGGAGATGATGAATAATTATTGGAGTTTAAATGTTCATGAAGAAAGAGTTTGATAGGACTTACTTAGGTCATATCAGATTTTTGGTTCTTAATCTCAAATTAATTAATTAATTAATGTTTTGATGATAACAAACCTACACGTAATTGTTAACAATTATAGTCTACCGTGTAAAAGTTGGAAATAACGATTCCAACGCGTTTTTCTATTACTCAAATCAAAGCCAAAATGAAGAAGTTACCGTCCAAACAAAATGTCTGACGTGCTGATGTGGCGGCAAAATTGAATCAAAGTAGGACACTTAGAGGGAGTTTTTAATTACTTTTAAAAGCTAGGTTTTATAACATCATATATAATTTGAATTATAAAAATAAAAAAAAAAATCGTTATTCACATTATTTTTATTAATTTTATATCATATTTAAATATATATATATATATATATATATATATATATATATATATATAATTTGGAAACATATTTTGGTCCACCTTCCATTTCTCGCATTATTTTTATTAATCGTGTACCTTTCATTTTTGTTTGAACACAATAAAATACAAGAATGTTTTAATGTTCTACCTCCCATTTCTCTTTCTAACAATCCATATTAAATCCTATTTTTGCTTCTACTTCTCTATTTAAACTCATCATCTCCCCTCTACTTTAACACAACTTTCAAATTTCTTTTTTCTAAAGTTTCCATTGTTGCTCTCTCTCCAAGCTTCCAAGTTTATTTTTCTTCATCTTATTCTTGAAAGAGTTTTTTATTCTATTGTGAGAAAATAGTTGTGAGTGATCAAATTGTAAATCTACTCTTTTAGATGGTTATGGTGTGTTCCTACAAAATTCAGATACTTGTAATTGTTTGTTTCTAAGCCGTGGAAAGGATTGAGTTTGCTCTTGAACTCATACAAAAACCGGGGTGTAGCGGTTGGGCTTTGATCCGAGGAAAGAGTCGAGAAAAGTTTTTTAAAATTCTCAAGAGGCGCTTGGGGAGTGGAGTAGGTCGAGTTTGACCGAACCACTACAAAACTACAGTGTTATATTTTCCAACTCTTTCATGTTTAATCTCGAAATTCTTATTGTGATTTATTGCATGTGATAAGTTTTTCATAATTGCTTATTGTTATTTCTTGAAATATTTTATTGTAATAATTATCATCTTCTACTTATTAAAAAAAAAATCATACTAAAAAAAATACACTTAACTTTATTGTTAAAAGTCTATTCACCCCTCTAGGGTTGCCATATCGATCCAACAATTGGTATTAGAGCAGGTTGCTCTTATAGATTTTTTATGTAAACTTTATTGTTAGAGTTTATGGTAAACCTACGTGTTAATAATGGTTTTTGTGAAGAACAATCAATCTCTAGGCCTCCTTACTTTGATGGAAAAAATTATACTTATTGTAAAGCTAATTTGTTTGCAATCGGTTGATTATCAGTTACCAATTATGGTTAAGTGTTAGCAAAGACCCTTACATCCCAATAATAAAATGGAGGATGAATGTGATGAGTGAAAAAGTGTTATTTTAATACTAATGCTACAAATGTCTTTATTATGTCCTAAGTAAAGATGAATTTAGTAGAGTATCTATGTGTTCTTCGACGTATGAAACTTGAAAAACTCTTGAGGGAACAAATCAAGTTAAAGAAAGAAAGATTAACATGTTAGTTTATAATTATGAACTATTTAAATTGGATGCAAATGAATCTATAGGTGATATCTTTACTAGATTTCCTAATATTCTAAATGCTTTGAAAAATCTTGGAAAAATATATTCTACTCTGGAAAATGTAAGGAAAATTCTCAGGTCTCTGCCTAAAAGTTGGGAAGCAAAGGATCTCACAAAGCTTCCTTTGGATGAACTTGTTGGTTCTCTCATGACACATGAGATTACCATGAATGAGCACATGATAGAGGAATCCAAAAAAGAAGAAAAGAATAGCTCTAAAGTCCATCACATTGGAAGTTGACTCCGACGATGAGGAAGCCCCTAATGAAGATGATGTTGCCTACTTCACACGTAAGTATAAAAAATAGCAGGGTGAAAAAAGCAGGGTCATATGCTATGAAAACATGATGAGATAATATGCTATAAATGAAAAAAGCAGGGTCATATAAGAACCGATTGTCTCTCCTCAAATCATCTAAGAAATCCAAGGAAAAAGCAATGAGGGCTACACTACTTGGGATGATTGTGATGAAAGTGCATGTGATGAAAAAGTAGCAAATATTTGCTTCATGGTTCATAGTGACAAAGAGGATGAACAAGATGATGAGGTTTGTTTGAAAGCCTCCAATAAAAATAAGTGGTACTTGGATAGTGGTTGACACATGACTAGAAATCAATTCAAGTTTGTGAATTTTTCCAAGAAGGATGGTGGCTTAATAACCTTTGGTGATAACAAGAAGGGTAAAATAATTGGTGAGGGTACTGTAGCTAATGACACTTGTACTCTTATTGAAAATCTATTTTAAACTGATGGTTTAAAGCATGACTTGCTGAGCATTAGTCAATTATGTGATAAAGGTTTTAGAGTTATATTTGATAAAAATAATTGCATAATAAAAAATGTTACTGATAAAAAAGTTTTGTTCGTTGGAAAAAGAGATGACAGTGTGTAAACTAATGATTTAAATTATTGTCCTACAAGATTAATGTCTTTCGGCTTTGCACAATAACTCTTGGCTATGGCATAGAGGATTAGGACAGGCTAGCATGTACTTGATTTCAAATATCTCAACAAATTCATTAATGAGAAGCCTTCCTCAATTTAAATTTGAAAATGTACTTGATTTCAAATATCTCAACAAATTCATTAATGAGAAGCCTTCCTCAATTTAAATTTGAAAAAGATAAAATTTGTGACAAACCAAGTTTTCTTCCAAATCTAAAAATGTGATTTGTACTGGACCTCTTCAACTATTACATATGGATATATTGGGCCCTCCTAAAATAGCTACATAAGGAGGGAATTACTATGCTTGTGATGGTTGACATTTTTGGAGATTTATTTGGGTTTTAACCATAAAACATAAGAATGATGTTTTGAATTTTTTTTTTAATTACTAAAATTAGGAGGGACCATTGAGGAGAATTTGATACTTTAGCATTTGAAATATTTTGCAAAGATAATGCTTTTTATCATGACTTCTCTTGTCCAAGGACTCCTGTTGAAATGAACACGGGTACTTTGAAAGAATTTGCTAGAGCAATGTAATACTCTTTCTAATGAGTATATTTAGAGTGATGATTTAGAAAGAAATTCTGGAGATTTACTTGTCAATGACAAAGGCAAAGAAACTATTTCAAGTAAAGAAGAGGTGAGCTCAAATGAAAAGAAGGAAGAAATTTCTTCAGATATGCCTTATCTCATCCCAAGGACTTGATTATTGGTGATCTCGAACAAGTGAAAACTCGTTCTTCTATTAATTTATTTGATAATTTTACTTTTGTTTCTCAAATTTAACCAAAAAGACTTAAGAATGCTGAAAATGATGAGTTTTGGATTTTAGTTATGCAAGATGAACTTAATCAATTTGAAAGGAACAAAGTTTGGGAATTAGTCCTTCGGCCCTCTAATATTTCCATTATTAGAAGTTTTTAGAAATAAAATTGATGAAAATGAGAATATCATTACAAATAAATTTAGGCTTGTAGCTCAAGGTTATTGTCAGGAGGAGGTATAGACTATGGAGAAACTTTTGCACCGATTGCTAGATTAGAAACTATTAGAATGTTACTTGTTATTGCTTCTTACAAAAAATTTATATTGTATCAAATAGATGTGAGAAGTTCATTCTTAAATGGGTATATCATGGAGGAAGTTTACGAAGAACCCGGATTTGAAAATTTTGATTTTCCACATCATGTCTAAGTTGAAAAAGGTTCTTTATGGCTTAAACAAGCTCTAAGAGCTTGTGTTAGACTTAGTAATTTTCTTATTCGGAATGATTTTAAAACGGGTAAACTCAACACTGCTCTTTTATTAATATTAAAGAAAATGATATGCGATTAGTGTAAATATATCTTGATGATATCATATTTGGTTCTACTAATCCTTCTTAATAATTTTCTAAATGGATGCATAATGGGTTTTCTAAATGAATGCATAATGGGTTTGAGATGAGTATGATGGGAGAGCTTAGTTTTTTTCTCGGACTTCAAATCAAACAACTCAAAGATGGTATCTTAAGAGAAATACACTAAGGATTTACTCAAAAGCTTCAAGTTCAATGGAGGTAAGATTGCAAAAAC